>NC_056735.1:280420500-280480500 GCF_019279795.1 Protopterus annectens | reverse complement strand
TTTGATTTTACCTCCTCCAGGCTAACTGTAAACTAATTTATCCCTTAGTCACCTTTTACCACAGTAGCAAAAAACTAAATTCAGCAACATATACATATTGAATGTTAACTCATTCAGCAAGGTATCAGTGGTTAGTTCTGAACTTTAAAATTCAAGTCCTATAATTATAATATTGTAACAAACACAAACTTTCTCCAGGTGCACCATTCTAATGGAAGCAAACAATCCTTTGGTGATAACTAGGTCAATTGCAATTTTCCTGGTGTGCATGACGTACCTAAGCACTGGGGGAACGACACCTTTGAACTACTGTGTGAACTTAACAACCAACTACATGCAACAATATATATGACGCATACAGTATAGCATCTACCCCTGACATCCTCCAAAATCTGATGGCATTCCCTAAGGAAAACGAGCAATCAGCCTGGATGCTTGAACCACCTTTTATCAACCAATCATTCTGCAATCCAGCCTAAAGTCACAGGTGAATCTGACATCCTGTCTCTGCACCATAAGACAGACATACATACATACATACATACACATCAATTGTTCCTGAACAGCTCATATTTTGCCCTGTCACTTGTAACAGTTTTGATTTTTCTGGCAAATCACTGAGGATTACAGTCAATAATGTTATGCATGAGTATCACACTTATTGATCACAGCATGCAAGTCGAAGGAAAGCCTGTTGTTCCTTTAACTTATATAAATCAGATAAGTAAAACTTGTCCATAATTCTGGGCCTTTGTCCCCGATTCTTCAGTAAAGAAACAGAGGTGTGCTACCAGATGAAGACAGATCCCAAATGGCTAGTAACCAACTACTAGCCTGTAAAATAGAACTGTTCACTATAATTCAACAGTCATGTATTCACCTTGTATGTATATGTATATTTACTTTTTTGTCTTGTTCTTAATACTTGCATGTATGTCGTTTGTCTTGTTCTTAATAGTTGTATGTATGTTGTTTATGTAATTCATACTTGGAGAGTCATTGAAACTGGAGCTAAATTCCTTCTATGCATGCATACTTGGCCAATAAATGTGATTCTGATTCAGATATGAAAGCGATGACTTCCTAAGACAAGCTTAACTACTCTGTTTTCTCTAGAATTTGTTACACAAAGCAGGTGATTATTCAGGAACAAGTCCTTCTTTTTAACATGATCAATCTGTTTTCTCTACGTACATCTAAACATAAAAAGTACTGCACCATAACTTCACTAAACTAACAATCTACCAAAGGACACAGAACAATGCAATACAGTTAACTCACTCTGATCAGTTATAAATGCACTACTCTTACTACTACTGACTGACTCATCTGTGGCACCTGATGATAACTTAATAACTCCCTTTCCATCCTACAATGCAATCTACACCAGTTTTGTCAGTGCAAGCCTTGTGTTTTGTACCAGCTATTTCAACAAAATATTCTCCTGATTCTCTCACAATGCAGCATAATTGTTTTCAGAAAAGCATGATGTGGAAGGGAGAGAAGCAATATCTTTTTATACAAGATGTAATACAATCACTTTCTGACTCTCATCAGAACATCTAAAATTACACTCCTTCACAAGCTCAGGAAAATTTAAGAGGATATGTGTCAATTCATTAAGTACACATTTATCCTCAGTTAAACTCACTGACCTCAAGTTGCTGAAAATGCAGTTATATAATGCAGCCATAGCTGAATTTACTGACAAAAAAGTCAGACTCAAGGAATTCTGTCAAATAGATCACATGGAAAACTGACAATGTACAATACCAGTAAACTTAAAAGTTTGGCTACATACAGCAATACATTCTGTTCCCTTCCCAAGACACAGACACATTTTATGTAACAACATGGTGTTCTCTGTCTGCTGCAAACTTATAAAATAATACTAGTAAGTCCAATTTCACTTAAAATTTATGCTTTGATTCTAATTCATAGATCTGACATATTTAAGTTATAAAGTTATGGAAGACAGATAACTGCTCGAGAACATTTTGCTCAGCTCTATTAGTATCAGCCTAAGTTGTATTTGCCCAACAACAAATTAACACATTATTTTATATGGGGCAAATCCGCCATGCATAGATCTGCATCAATTGGCCCCTAGCAGCTATAATCAGTTCTAAGACTGCTCTGTCTTAGGGGAAGGGTCAGTCTTCACAAAGCAATAAAATGCTGTTTGTCACTAACTGAATCAATAAAAATTCATCAAAATTACAGCACCAACAGTGTACTCAGACAAATAACATTTCAGAAACTGTAATATAACACTTTCAGTTAAAGATCAAGAAAAGTTACACACAAGTCAGAATTTATACTGAAAGCAGAAAATCAGAAAGAGGTAAAGGGTATCCACACCTGAGCAACTTATTTTCAGCAAAAAAATCTAACATTTTCTTCATCAAAATCTAAGCGCCCTCATCACACAAATCGCAGAGCTCTATTTAACAAGCTCAATGAAACAAGACAGAATATGTTACCAGTGATACCTAGCATGACGGACAATACTGAAGAATGAATACCGGTAATGTCAGAGGAATTCTGAGGAAATGAAAATAATGGCTCTGGAAGATGCACCATATTCCTCAATACCACTCATCCTGCTGTGTCTTGTATTTCACACAGGAAACATAGATTAAGCCATCACAAGAGAACTATATGGATATTATTTCTCTATCCATTGTATAATATGTAGGCCTTATTTAACCAGAGTATATTTTTGTTTTTTCATCCACCATAACAACTGCTGTGTATCATTTCCATGTGTGGTTGAATTTTGTTATTGTTTTTGAGCTAAGAACTTCTTCAGAATGACTGACCACAAGCATGAGCAAAGCACCTCACCAGAATAAGCTTAATACATGCACACACAATGTGAAATAATGCTTGTTGCCCTATACTCTTCCTCCATGTATAATTAGGTTCTGGTGTCTTGCTTACATACATCTTTTTTTAAAACATTGTATTCACTTGGGAGTTAAAGGATTCCTGAGTCACATCTACCCCAACATTTTTTCTAAAATTTGTTATATGCTGAGCTCTTTTAATCTTCCTTTAAATTGCTTCTGTTTTTAAGTATTTCTCTTTAGTGGTGTTTTTTATTATTATTATTATTATTATAATTTGCAATACATCAACATTCCCCACCTAGTCACTACAGTCTTCCAGCTTTCTGCCCACCATCCACCACCACCCCCCCCCCACTTACACCAACTACCCCAATATTTCCATTCCAGTGATCCTGGATGTAACCTTTCAGCAGGTGGACCTCTCAAATACTCAGGATAAGAAGTCTAACAGCTGCTCACATAGGTTCATAGGTGTTTACTAGGCTAACAACCACAAGGGCCTTTTTAAGACTAGCCATGCATCCCAAATCTCTGTTCTGATACCCTTGGTAATTGTAAGCAGGGTCTTGTCTGTGAGCCAGATGGCTATCCACCGGGTGACATACAAGTTTGTACCTAACCTCTTGAGTTTGTCAACAATGCCCGAGTGGAATATTGTGTCAAATGCCTTGGCCAGGTCATGGTAGACAGTGTGAACCATTTTCCCTAATCCACTGCTTTGGTTACCTTCTCAAAGAAGTCCATCAGGTTGAGTAGGCATGATCTGTCCTTGATGAAACCAAAATGGGTTGGGTCCAGAGTCTAGAGGTTTACTATATATCTATTGATCATTTCCATGACAATTCTTTCCATGGTTTTATATATAAGACTAGTGAGACTTATGGGTCTGTAATTTCCAGGGTCTGTAGTAGATGGCCCACCTTTGTGCAGAGGGATGACTGTTGCTGTTCTCCATTCATGAGGCACAAAGGCTGTTTGGAGGCTACAGTTAAATAGTAATTCCAGAGGCCTTGATAGGTCATGTTTCATGCTATTTAGAAGTCATCCTGGGATACTGTTTGGACCCACTGATGCAGTGTTCTTGGTCTTAGAGAGAGCATTAAGGATCTGTTCCCTAGTGATAGTAGGGGGAATTATATTTGATGGTATTTTCTGAGAGAAGGTTGAGGGGGAGAGTGCGGTAAAGTTGAAGCTGAATTTATTAGCCGGGTGGTTTGCTATATCTTCTGGCTCAGTAGAGGTTTTCAATAAGCTCTGCCCGCAATTGTCTATTGCCTTTGAGGTTGCAGACATAGCTAAAGAATGCTTTGTAGTTGTCCTTGGCCTGGGAAGCCAAATTTACCTCAAATTTGGCTTTGGTAGACTTTATTTCTCCTCTGAGTTGTTTGTTTAGTTTGATGATAGTGCTTTTATTCTGCTGGGTATCTTTGAAATAAAAACTACTTGTGAAGCAGCTTTAACCTAATACTGTAAAACACTTCAGCATTTCCTCCAATATCAACTTTCTCCACAAAAATTGCCCATTATTGCATGCAATCCAGCAGAATATAGTAATTTCCTTCATTTCCTCTGTATTCTTTTTTTACTTATAGCAAGTATTTAAACCATCTATTTCTAGCTGTTTTCCATGTAGCAAGCCCTGCGAGTTTTACATAATACATGCTATTATTATTAACTACGTACAAAAATATTTCCTACCTTTGTTAAAAACTGAAAGATCTTATCTGACCACCAATGGAACAGAAATTGTTTACTACTTCAGTACACCTATACAGTGTGAACCTCCCTCCCCCTGAATAACAGACCATTCAAGGCTATTACTGCTTTAGACACAGTGATACAGCAGGTAGTGTTGCCAATTCACATCAAGAGGCTCCTTGGTTCGATTCCCAGCTGCGATGCAATCTGTGTAGAGTCTGCATGTCCTCTCTATTTTTATAAGGATTTTCTCTGGGTGCTCTGGTTTCCTCCCACATTCCAAAGACATGCAGTAGGTGCACTGGACACTCTAAATTGGCTGTAGGTGTGACTCTGCATGTGCATGTGTACTATAGAAGAACAACTATGTCAGAGCAAGCCACTCAGAGGTATCAACACTGGCTCTAGATGATTGTCACTATTGAAGTGACACCTCAACCCCATGTGCAAAAATAGGAAAAAGGAGTTATGGATGGATGGATGGACTATTTCTGACTAATATAAAGGCCACTCTAGGAAGGATTCCACAATGTTCTGATTTGCAGAATTTGCTTTGCTTAGAAATCCACTTTCTGTCTTAGACTTTTAGATAAAAAGGGCTTTCTCCTCAAACACCCCAATATATATAGATCTATGTTGATCCATCGAAATTGCATTTAATCGAAACGTAAACCGTCAAACTCACTTTCGTGAAAGTGCACTTTCGTGGAACAAAAAATAAAAAAAAACACAAAAAAATAAAAAACAAAACACTAAATCACATTTATGCAGGGGGAAAGCCCCCCTGCGTCCCCCACGCCCCCTACTTAAATATACTAACTATGAGATCACACTACAGTGGGGAAAAGGATATATTCCCTTATCCCCACTGTAACAGGATTTGGCTTTCGCGAAAGTGCACTTTCGATGTAGTGCACTTTCGTGGAAGTGAGAACGGCCTTCTGTTTGTCGATTAAATGTACTTTCGACAAACAGAAGGAGACCCATATATATATATATATATATATATATATATGTGTGTGTGCGTGTGTGTGTGTGCGTGTGTGTGATTATTCTTGTCATAAAATACTCACATGCTATAATAAAGACAGTCGTTACAAATACATATCTGACTTGCTAATTCATACATCAACTTTCATTTAAATGTAGTTATTACTGTTGCTCATTTCTCTCTTGAATGCTTAATAGTGATTGTTCTGCCCCATCTCACATATCAGTGCCAGTTTTTTATGTATCTTATCTAGCCTATAAGTGAGAAGTCCTTATGCCTAGTTCTCCCATAATTAAATAAAAATACTTACAATGTCTCTCTGACTCTGGAACTGTAGCTCATTTAGTAAAACCAGTGTTGTGCTTTAAGAGGCAGAAAGATGGAATACTGTGGGAACACAGTCATATCCTTTTAGAGACAAAAAGAATTTAGAGTTTTTACTTGCCCCCAGTTAAAAGACCCAAGGTTATGATAGTGACCATATGTGCCAAGAGGGCACATAGCCTTGGACTTCCCTTACCACGTTCTTATCCAACAAATTCCCCCTCTCTTCTTTTTCTATACTGATCTCTCGGTGTACTAATGTTTTCACTTTCCCACCTTCTTCCTTCAACAAAGACTTCTGATAAGAAGAAGAAGAAGGGAGAAAGTGAATAATCCTTTCATTTTTGATAGCAGGTTTAAAATGCAAATAGTAAAGCCAAGCATATGAGGATTATTTGTATTGATTTGTAGACAGCTGATACATATCATGTAACTATGTGTTTCCCTGGGTTTACTATTAGAATATCGAAACGAACTCCATCGACTGTACTATTGTCGAACACGGAAGTTTGAAAATGTAATATCAATGACAAATAAACAACCTAGGAATGGGTTTTAACATGGGTCAAGATAGGTGTTCAGTGTTATTCCGAACTACAAACCTCTCCTCTATCTCGACCCATGTTAAAACCTGTTCCTAGGTTGTTTTTTTGTCATCGATATTACCGTTTTCAAAATTCCGTGTTCGACAATAGTACAGTCGACGGAGTTCGTTTCGATATTCTAATAGTAAACCGTTTCCCTGAAGTTCTTAAATTACCAAATTTAGCGCTTTCACCATGACTAGTAAAAGAGAATAACAGACATGATCTTAGCAACCATGAAATGATCGTTTGATTCCTTCTCTCATCACACCCATGTGTCACCACTTACAATTCAATTACCATAACTACAGTACAGGCAGTCAATATATCAGAATATGAACTGTCAGCTATATTAGTTGTTACTACTCCCCCAAAACTCAGCTATACTGTGTCTTATGGTTAAGTAGTAAGCAAAATCTGCAGTATTATAAAACACAGTAGGAAAAGAAACAGTGAAAAAGAATTAGATTTTGTTTAGGTGAACAAGAGGGTTAGGATGTTAAGGCTCTGCTATAAAGCCTGCGGGCTCAGTTTCACCTCTATGTTACTTTAAAAATATTTCAAGTTTATTTATATGGGGGTTGGCATAATGGTTAAAGTGTTTACCTTATAAACACAAGGTACAGGGCTTGATTCTTACTTCTGAGATGGGAAATTTGACTAGGCTCAAAAATTGCCCACTAGTGCAGATAGCCAAGTACTAACCTATGAACCTCTCTTACCCATTGATCTTGGAATAGGATAAGACTTAATATTTTAGGCCTAAAGCTATTGCCATAACAAGTAATGAGCAAAGACATTACAAGCAGGCAACACATCAAGCCAACAAAACATGGGCATATAGAACATAAGCAAAAAAAAGGTCAAACAAGTCAAGTAAACCTTGACGATATGTGACTTCAGTTTGCTTATGCTAACCAGTACAGCTTGAGAGCAGCCATAGCACACAGCAGGCTTATTCTAGATGCAGTACAAGGGACATGACTTAGTAAAACAATCTGAAAAAACAGAGCTAGTGGGGGGAGTGGATCTCAGTGCTGGTGGAAGTAGGTAACCATTTGAGAAAACTAATCACCAAGGAGTTAATTTTAACAAGCTTCTCCCTGTGGTACAAGGTTTAATTCCCTCTTATTTCATTTGCCCACTGTGTGACCTGAACCACATCACTTAACCAGACAGTACTTTGGGGCAATTGGGACTTTGTGATAGGCTCCTTAATGGACTCCTGAACTGCATGTCTAGTAACTGCCTAAGAACTTTTAAGGACTTTGGAAGGACTGCCACTGACAAAATGTGGCTGCATCTAATAAACATTATTCCAGCAGAGGACATAATGGCAGTTTGAAAGAACAGTGAGGATACATCAGAACTGCCGTCAGTGCTCAGTAAGCCAATGTGTAAAACAAATATCCAAACGTAAAAGAAAACACTGTTTTTTTTAAAGGGATGCTATCAAATGTTAAGGAAACAATAGAACACTGAAAAAGCATACAGAAAAACAGAGGTAGAAAAAAACAAGAACAGTACTATCTAATATTGAAGGAAGCAGAAAAAAAAGTAATTAAAAAGATCCAAACTCAGGAAAAAAATTATCCTGAAAAACTCCAAAAACTAAAGCTGCAGAAGGCAGAGAAAATAATGTGATTCATCCTGGAATTCTTGGAGAATAGAGTAACCTGGTCATACCACTATCTCTTTGTTCAAGAGAGGTGGTGATGTTACTGAATGCTTGAGAAGGGAGGATGCGAGATGTAATTATTTTTCACAAGAATGGAAGCATGACAGAGCCTGATAAGTATCTGCCAATATGAACGCATTTGGAGAGACTATTATGGAATCACTGCTAAAGGAAGGTTTTAGATGTTTGGATGCTAGTACAGAGAATCACAAGACCTAAAGCAGCCATGCACTCAGCAATGAGGTAATGCAGACAAATCTAAGAGTCCTGTGACTTAGTAACCAAAGTATTAGATCAGGAAAGGGTTGACGGCATGGTCTGCTGAAACTTTACTAAGATACCTGAAAAGGTATCAAACAACAGGTTAGGTTAGTGAACAAATTAAAAAGATTTGGAATGTCTTCCAGACCTGGAGCTTGGTTTAAAACACCAGTTAGGTAATATGATATAGAAGGACATAAGGAAACCAAGTTCACTCAGAGGAAATAATGCTGATAGGTGGGATTCCCCAGAGCTTAATAATGGATCTCGCCCTTTTTTTACCAACATTGTTGTTGGAGTAGGCCTGCAGATAAAAGTTTTATCTTTTTAGTAATGACACACTTACTCAAGTGGGTTGATGCAAAAGGAGGTATAAGAGTATGATAATAGTTTTAGCATGCTTGGAGGTATGATATAAAATATGTAAACTGCATTTCACTGCAAAATAGTTAACTTTATGTATCCAGTGCATTAAAGGCCCAGAAAAGAAATGCTCAGCTTGAGGAAAAGCCATAATAAAAACAAATGAGGAAAGAGATCACAGTGTAGCAAATCAGGTGACTAATCTAAGAGAATAGAACAAAATAATGGCAGAATATTCATCTGTATAATACTACATATAAAAATAAGAATGTATTATTCTTAGTAGTATTGCAGTTCATCACTGAACCAACATACTGAGAAAAAACGGCTAGTTCGGTTATACTACCACTGTGGACAAACAGAAGAGGAAGTTGCCTTACAAACATAGCAAAGCAGTGAAGCCCACCTGTCCATCAAGAAGCAGTTATAGGAGACACTGCACACAATACTTCACGTTTCAGATTTATTTATGTTGTTTAATTTCAGTTATTCAACTTTGTGTCTAGGTTTGGAACTGAAATAATTAAGTATTCACCCTCATACCTTTTGGATATCTAGGCATTCAGTAACACCTCTTCTATGAGCACCTCATCATATCATATAATTTCCACCAAGATTTCTTTCTCAAGGAAGCCATTTAAGTCTGGAATGACACCTTTTCTGTTCTACCACCAACATTATGACCCAAGTTATGAAAAATCTCTTGAAACCCAGTGATGTGCTGAAGCCAAAATTTGCAATAGTTCCACAAATCTAACACATTTATGCAGTTTCAATGTACCCATGCCCCATGCTAATCAAGTCCTTTATTTAACTTACATATTTATTTTAGAGTACATTTTACAACTGTAAACTTTCTGATTGTGTGTGTTGGGGTATCAAACTTCTGTGGGTCCATGCATCTCATATCTATTTCTGGGTGCACAATTTCTGTGAGTGAGTACATGACATCGTACTGGTAATAATTAGGTTCTCAAAGAATAATATGCTTTTGTGAGCTCTATTGTCAGCCCCTCTAATCCAGGTTTGACTGCTAGTGTGGGTGTGGAGAACTTAGCTGGGAGGGATAATAGTGTCAGAGACTAATGTCGGCTTGTCCTTTGTAGGTGGGGGGGGGGGGCAAGGTCTCACTCATGAGGACCACCTTTTGGAGGAAAAGCTGCTCAGACTTAGAAGAATGGCATTACAGTCTGTCAAACAGTATGTATACACCATAGTTAAGCCAAGAATGTGTAAGTACAAAGCTATGCCTTGGCAATACAACCTGTCTGTGGCAATGTGTACTGTCCACCAACTAATAGGGGAGTAGAGCATGCAAAAAACAAACCTCACTCAGGGGAGTAGAGCATGCAAAAAACAAACCTCACTCAGGGGAGTAGAGCATGCAAAAAACAAACCTCACTCAGGATGATGGTTTTTCAGTAGTCAGCTCTTGCTCCTCAGCACTAGGGCAAAAACCTGAGGCTTCTGCTGAGGAATTCTCCATTAGAGAGAGGGATGCACTAATAAGGTATGTTGTGTAGTGGTGCTCCCAGAAGGGCAAGGGGAACAAAAAGACTGTCCAGCAAATGAAAGGTTGCCAGTTGGGCAACTAAGAGGCCAACAACAGAAAAAAAGAAGGAAAGAAAAGATTTAAAGGGAAATATCAGATCACTGCTAATGCTGAGAAGTTGCTTGAAAAGGCACCATTTCTTTACTTATTGCATTAACAGGAATATGTATGGTAAATGCTAAATAAACTAGAGGGATGTCTAGAAACTGAGCATTCTGTGTTTAAGGTGAAAATCAGGAAAAAGGTAATCTGATGACGCATCACATTAAAGGAAGTACTGTCTAGAACCTGATGCAGAGTTAGGCAACAAATCTTTTCCCTGCATCAACCTCCTTTGTTACCATACTGAGTAATCTGTAAAAAAAAAAAAAAAAAAAAAAAACAGATCTTGCTAGACTTACATGAATGCTGTAATACTTCTTGATTCTGGGCTGTACCTGCTCACCAGTCTAACCACACCTTCAAGTTAATACCTCTGTAACTGGACACACCTTAGTTAAATTTGTTTCAGTTCATGCGTAACATAACCTAAAGGCCATAATGCTGGATAAACAGGCCTGAATACAGTACCCTATAAAACTATCAAAAACAATATATTGTCAGCGGTTCATTATTCTTATCATTAATAAAAATATGGAATTTTTTTTTTAATTATGTAGTGCATTCTTGCACCTCATCTAATCTACAATCATTTTTCCTGCAGTTGCATTATTTTCCTCCCTCAACTGTGCTTCATCTTTGCCTGAAAAGTGCTGAACAGAAAAGACTGCCTTTACTAGTCAAAGTAAAGCCTGACCTTTTCCTGCTGTGTGTCTCTGTCTTTTAAGCTCATCAGCATTTTAAGTCAATTAATGTTTCACAGCAAGCGCTACAGAACTGCAAAAACAGAACTGCTGCAGGGCTGTTATGGGATGTGTCTTGTGCCTCTCCTCTGAATTATACCAGCAGCAAAAGATAAACACTCCAACAGCATACTTCAAACAGTACTGTAATCAATAAACACTCAAAGGCCAGACCAACTTAAACGTTAGTTTATAAAAAGCACACATATGTCAGAAGAGGAATCGTCGTTTTCCCCTTTAATCTGGCTCAGAAGGGATTAAGCAACCTAAAATACCTCTCTGCTCTAGAAACTGCTTTCATCAAAGTGGGATGAGATTTATGCATCCCATTTTGTGACCTGGAATACTGCTCTGGCTGGAAGAAGTTACATTCTACGCAATATAGTGACCAATTTATTTTATCTGAAGAACAAAGCTGTCACCACAGTATGAAGTCAATACTTTGCTAAAGATTGCTCACTGGTGCAAATTACTTGGCATGCTTGGAATATTAGGCTGCAGAATTTGCTAATGTACAAAAAGACAATAATATAACACTTTGCACATGACATCAAAAATAACATTTGACTAGATGTCTATTTGTTGTCTACTTTTTCATCTTCATCACTTACACGAGAATTAGATTAGAGCAGTTTTTTTCTTCAACATTAGTCTACATACAAATATATAATGATCCTCACCAGCTCACACTATACATGATAACCAGTACCTCAAATTAACTACCTTTTGTGCAGTATCTTTTCACATGACCATACACTCTCCTGATACATACTGTGGCTGAAGTTGGCCTCAGCAGTTCAAAAATCGTAAGTTAGGCAATGTGTCACTTATAAGGTACATAGGTAGGAGTTACAAAGATGGTGTACACCTATAACATGTAACTATTACCAGTATATGGCTTCCACAAAGTACATTACATATTCATACACACATTAACTAAGAAATATAAAACAGCAATGTCTGCAAGTATGTTACACAGAGGGATGAAAGTAAAACTTGCCACTAGCAAATATCTGTAGATTTTATCAGCCATATAAGATTTTCTTTGGTCCCACCATACCCATTTGAATGGAGGGAGAACGAAAATTTAGAAACCATAACAGGTGGGTCAGTGGAAAAGCCAATGCTGCTGTTAGCATTTTAAAGTCAGCAACCTAAGCTGTCTAGTAGCTGCAGAAGTGAACTATGAATCTCTCCGGTGTCTGTCCTTTCAGATCCACTACAAAGGGAGTGATCAAATGGTATGTGCATGCAAGAAAAGTGGTCACGCAAGTGAATGGATATTGTTCAGGCATTCAGGTTCTGGTGATGCTGTTGGACTGACTGTGGCGGAGTGTGAGGAAATCAGTCAAAATTTTAGAGTGATACATGCATGTATGATATTATGAAAAACAGTTTTTTAAACTTTATTAGAAAATGGGCAAACTGTACATCAACACCCTGACTGGAAAACAGAAGTTCTCTAGCAGTAGAATGCCCACTGAAAAATGAATCTGCCACTTCATTATAGCATATCAAACTGCCATGGAGCTCAAACTGACAAAAAAAAAAAACAAGCGGCCACCATTATTTAACGCTCACTGAACAGTGCTTCTGCTGTTTAGCGAGTGTAAAACATATTTAAAAAAAGAAACCTGAAAATCAAGTGTGTGTGTGTGTGTGTGTGGGAATGTATGCATGTATGTGAGCAAAAGCAAGAACGATCGAGTTATTTTTTCACTCGCTAAGCAGCACTTAAATCTTGTGTAAAATTTAAATATAACAGAAAAAACTGTGTATGTGTGTATATGTTTCTGTTTTTGTGTGTGTGAATGTGTTCATGAAAGCAACGTGTGTGTGAGTGAGAGAGAGAGTGGAGAGTGACAACGATCTATCACTGGCAGCAGCAGCAGTCAACAGGTTTACGTACCTCTCACCTCTTAGATAAGTTAAATGAATAAAACTTAAAATAAAGGGGGAACAAAGGCTCAAAATAGGAACATATTCCTGTTTAAATAAAATCACAAAGTTACTGCAATAAAAGGACTTGTGTTAATATGCATTTTCTGAAGACCAGGCATGTGTGTGTGTGTGTGTGTGTTGGGGGGTGTTTGTGTGACAGAGGGAGAGGCAGTGAGATGATGGAACACTGGCAGCAGCAGAAAAGAGGTTTGCGTACCTCTCAACCTTTTAGCTCATGAAATGTGGATAAAGCCTGAAATAAAGGGGAACAAAGGCTCCAAATTTGGAACAGATTTTAAATGTTGCACTTAAAAATAGTAAAAAGTAAGTTAAATAACAGGATTTGTGTTAACATTAATTTTCTGAAGGAAGTAAAGTCTGAAAGTCAAATGTATGTCATTATTTAGTGACTTCAATACCCAATGACTGCCAAAAACATTTTAGCAGTAAAGGACCAAAAAATAAACCTCTTTTGCATCAGCAGTGGAACAAAAAGAAAAAAATGTTAAGCTGCTTTTATCTTTACTTCTAATTATGCATACATTATGACCTTTATTGTACTATGTATTGTGTTTTACTTGTTATAAACTTTATGTACTTGTATGTATGTAACTGTACTTGTGAACTTTTCTTCCCAGGTCTCCACTGAAAATGGGCTTCTGTTTTTTGCCCAGTCAGATAATACCCAGTTATTAAATGTAAATAAATAAATAATTCATACTGATACTCGCAAGGTACTGTTAGCATTACATATGACTTTGGTTTTAACATTTATAATTTCACTGATAATAGCATTGAGCCTGCATATCATTCTTTATTGTTGAAGGGGTTTAATTTTATACCCTCCAGGAGGGCTAATGTTGAACACACGCTTTTAAACTTGAAGTTGTTTACTAGAAAACTGAATCTACAGGTGATGATGCAAGGCAAAAGTGACTTCGTTATTGACAATCACGCCCTTAATAGCAAAAGTTTAGCTAACCCCCCTTTACTCCCCCTAGTACAAATGTTTGAGAACATGTGTGACAGGGAGATTCAGGTTTTACTGAGCAATAGGCAGAAACATAGGTTTTTACAATCTCTCCGCTAAAGACAGAGATTCTTTTGTCTATTATGTTGGATAAGGATATTCATTGTATGAAACACGACAGGGGGGGGTGCCTTGTGATCATGTATAATCTGGATTATGCTGGCCGTATGTATAATCTTCTTGGAGACACTGAAGTTTATGGCCCCACCTCACTTAATGAGATTACTAATGCATACAGAGGTATTAACATTGTCTTAGATGAACTTCTTTTATTTGATCATACTACCTTAGATCTTCAGAGTATTTAAAGGTGACTGACACTGCTGTGCCGAAGATTTTTGAATTCCCAAACTGCATTCCAATGTTTTTAATCCTCCTCTGCATCGTATTGTTGCCTCCTCTGGTTCCTTCACTGAACCTCTTGCCAAGTTTATTGATTTCAAACTCAAGAATTTGTTTTGGAAATTTCTTCACATAATTCAAGATTCTTGGGATTTGTTGGACAAGTTAAAAAATGTTGCTTTGGACCATGACAGTCTTTTTGCCATACATGATGCTCATAGTCTTTTTTTTGGTTATACCCCATGAGGGGGGTTTGCTGTGGTTTGATGAGATGGTCCATAAGTTTGGTAATCTTACAGAGAATGATGAGGTTCTTATTCATGAGTTTATGGATATTGTTTTGACAAATAATTTTGTGATGTTTAGTGGTGAATATTATAAGCAATTAACAGGTGTAGCAATGGGGGCAGCATGTGCCCCCATTTTTGCCAATGGTGTATTGTTAAAATTGGAACTCGACACATTTGTTTCAACTCCATTTATTCCAACATTGTATCAGGTATTACCAATATTTGGATGATTTGCTATTCATTTGGCAGGATAACCAAGGCCTACTTATGGATCTTTTCAAACAAATGGAGGGTAACACTATTTTTTAAAGTTCACCCACCATATTGGTTCCAGAGAGATCCATTCCTTGAGTATATCATTACAGTGGGGGCCTGATGTGAGTTTGGAAACTAGTATTTATCGCAAACCCACCATTTGTATCACATTTCTTTATTTTTCAAGTTATCACCCTTTACAGCAGGAAAAGGGGGTAGTTAGGAGCCAATTTATCAGAGTCTCGAGGCTTACCTCCAATGACACCTTATGTCAAAAGAGAATTTTTGGTGTTGAAAAGTATGTTTTTTGATCTTGGATATCCCAATCCACTTCTCAACACAAATGAGACCCAAATATGGGCTGAGTGTGAAGGGAGTTTAGTCACAAATCAAAGAGTTGGTACCTCTTTACATGCTGGGTTTGATACCTGGAACAACATGGTTTTGCATTATTCCCTTGACATTAACGGTATTGAAAGTATTATGCACAAGAATTGGCTTATTTTTCAATGTGACAAAAGTACAAAGATCTTGGGTGAATGAAGCCCTTTGTTTACTTATAAGAGGAGGCAAAACATCAAAGGCCTTCTTGAAAGACCACACTTGAGTTTAGGTTCTGCCTTTCCGGTGACTCGTAAGTGTGGCAAATGCCACCAGTGTGTTTATATTGAGTGTAATTACACCAGTGACTTATATGGCACAATTAAGTGTTTTGCCCAGGGTGGAAAATGTAATTGTTGGTCGGAGAGGGTGGTTTACCTAGCTTTTTGTAACCGTTGTTGGGGATTTTACATTGGTAAGACAAATAATGCAATGCATTAAACCCCAGGATATATCAACATGTATATATGTGCAACGTGGTGACAACAGAAGTGCTCTTGCTAGGCACTCCTTAACCTACAAAGGTTTTACTAAGTTTATGTTTCTTGTTATAGAGTGGGTGGCAGCCTCTGCATACTTGGGCAATTGGAAAAACTTGTTACTACACTGTGATATGCTCTGGCAATTAAGACTTGATGCCACTACCTCCTCCAGCATGAATGATAATATTTCCATAACAAGTGAACTAAGCAGAAGCGATAATAAGTATAAACTTTTACTATTGGCACAGGTTGTGACACTTTTTATTACTGAAAGTTTATCTAGGATTTTAATATAACAATTTTAATGTTAGAATTGTTAGGTTTGAAATTAGTTTATTGTTATAAATGCATTATTTGCCTAATTGTTTAAATGTCTTACTGAGCATTTTATTGGCTGTAGGTATTTTGCATAATAGGATGTAGCACTTATATAAGTACTTTTAAGTTGAGTTAGTTTTTCTGAAGAAGTCTTAACAGACAAAAGTGTTCATTAAAATATATTTTATACTAAAGCCGTTTCATTTCATTTTTTCTGATTACCAATGTTCCATTTTTTGGTTTAGTTTTTGGTTGTTACGCTGGTTTTCCTGAGTTTTACCATTTTTTCTTAATTTAGGCTTTTTGTGAGTTATCTGACTTGTGTTTTTGTGACTGGATGAGACAGGAGGTGTGTGCATTATGTATTTATTGGTGGATTGTTTCAACATTTTTTAAGGTTTTCATGATGTCTAAATTGTAAAATAGATGAAAGTGCTTAATCTTTTGGTTTTTAACCTTTATTTTTATTAAAGTACTTTTTATAGATTTTCCGCTCGTTTTTGTCTTTTTACATTAAAGTACTTTGGTTTATGAGAGGCTCGATCTCTGGTATTCTTGTGTGTGTGTGTGTGTGTGTGTGTGTGTGTGTGTGTGTGTGTGTGTGTGTGTGTGTGCGCGAGTGAAAGTGAGAACGATCAAGCCGTTATTGTTTTCACTCTTTAAGCAGCACTTTTGCTGTTTAGCAAGTGTAAAATCTAAATATAACAGAAAAAAGTGTGTATATATGTTTCTGTGTGTGTGAATGCATGCATGAAAGCGAAGTGTGTGTGAGAGAGAGAGAGAGTGAATAGTGAGAGCAATCCAACACTGACAGCAGCAGTCAAGAGGTTTATGTACCTCTCACCTCTTAGATAAGTTAAATGAATAAAACGCAAAATAAAGAAGGAACAAAGGCTCAAAACAGGAACATATTCCTGTTTAAAAAAATTACAAAGTTGCTGCAATAATAGGATTTGTGTTAGCTTCGGGTCTCACAACACCCATGGGCAGGCATTAATTGCACATTAACATGCACCCTGTCAGGCATTATTGCTTGCATGATATGCATGTATGTGTGTGTCGTATTGCTTAATCCTGTTTTAAACTTTAATGACGCAAGTCATTAAAAAGACATGCAACTGGAGCCTTTCTCCCTGGGCCGCCTCTGAAAATTGGCTTTGTTCCAAGTCGGACTTTCCCAGTTAACAAATGTTAAATAAAAAATAAAAAAAAGTGCGCGAGTGAGTGAGCATGTTTGCCATACCTTTCAACTGCCCAGATTTTTGCCTCATATTTTTGGTCTGTTTCTCATAAAATGTGTAGTTTTCTGGTAAATTATTGAGGGTTGAAGTCACTAAATAATAATAGACATTTGAGTTTCAGACTCCATACCCTTCCGAAAATGCATGCTAATGCAAATCATGTTATTCTGTCAACTTTTTAAGTTTGTAAAACCAATATTTAAAAATCGTCCCTATTTCAGGGCCTTTGACCCCCCCGTCATTATTTTTTGTCTTTGTCCAGAATTCCTGCACTAAAAGGTTAAGAGGTATAATACCCATGTTAGACAGTATGTGGATGCCAGATCTTTAGGTTTCTTGCCGTGCCACAATTCAAGAACTCAAGCAATGTTGTTCAATACATTAAACTGAAATCAATATTTATTTACTACAGCACTTAGTGATCAAATGTTACAGATTCAAAATAGTCAATAAATTTATAATGGGCAAAAAAATGTTGCAAGCAAGCAACAAATAAAGAAGAAAAGAAGTAAAAAGTAACTTCAGTTGTCTTTGGTTAGGGTTACAGTAATGCTGTTTTGTATATCTGCAGCTGTTGTGAAAGTAATCATATGGAATCCACAACCTTTTACACACAGTTATCATTTCCCTATCTCCCTTCTCATTTTAATTCACATGAACCAGGCTGATGCATACCTCTCTTTGAGTTTAATGTGTTAGACCACTACATAGTGTCAGCAAATGAAAGGCCAACACCCAAAAGAATGAAATAAAAAAAACCTAACAGATGTCTGTCTAAGCTGTGCAAGTGATCATATAGTACAAGAGGACAGACTCATAGGCATTTCTGCATAGTTATAACTGCAGAACCATTGTGTGTAGTGAAAAAATGAAGTATACACATAGATTAATACCAGCCTTAGCCAGTAAACTGTGCACTACACCTCTCTCCTCATGCTCGTACTACCTCTTTCTCCTTCACATGGCATCATCAAATTGTTTTAAAAATGAGCATGTGTGTAATAGAATACATGCACCTACTTACCAATTACATTTTAGCTAGCAGATGATTGACAACTACAGACGTGGGTGTCCAGTCAGTAGCGCATGAGACTGTGAAGCCATCTGTCTTCCTGGTGCGGATACTAGTAGACAGGTGGGAGGGTAAGACAGGAGTGGCACTGGAGGTAAATACATGTCATCACACTAGAGATGAATGAATGGTGACTGTACAAGTCTGGTGTGCACCATCAAGAAAGCTGCTGTAAATTCTGACAGCTTCTGCTGTTTTTCACTCAAATCCATTTCAAAAGGGAGCTTCTGCCCCCCCAAAACCCACTGCCCATCTTAATAAAAAAATATTTTTGGGGGGGTGTAAGGGAGTTGTCAGCTCCCCCTTACAAGCAGAACTGAAGAAATTATTTGTTAACTTTCCCTGTTTAAAAACTACCATAATAGCTCATCTTTTTTAACCACAAAACCCCCTAGATTCAGTGTAGCTCCAGCAACAGCAGTACAGTACAGAGCAGTAACCAATAAGTATGGAGAACTTATGTAAGGACAGCACTTGGTATTCTGGACTCACATGTATGTAAATGTCTTTGTTTTTCCAGGGTACAGTACTGCTCTCCTTCCTGGGTACAGTACTGATCTCCATGGACCATTTTCAGACTTAGCCCAGGAGTGGTGTCTGGTTAAGTGACTTTCTCAGAATCACACAGTTAGGTAATCGAGACTGCAGGAATTAAACCTCACACCACTGGAACACAGGAAACAGCTCCTTAATCTTTTATTTAACATTTGTTTACTGGGAAAGTCCAGCTGGGACAGAACTCATTTTCAGACACATGCCTTTGGAATGTGGGAGGAAATTGGACCACATGTAGGAAATGCATGCGAATACAGGGAGGACATGCAGACTCTGCACAGACGGCACCCCAGCCGAGAATCAAACCAGAGAACGTCTTGCTGTGAGATGACAATGCTAACTGCTGCACCACTGTACCACCCATATTCTAAGCCAACTGCCAGACAGATAAATTCCAATAATGTCTGTAATCACTCACAACTGCACTATTCCTTGAGGCATGTGCCTTGGGCTACATGAGATACACACACCATGTAATTCATACTCATCATCTGCTGACACCTGGAAGATGTTCTTTGGCAGCTCAATTACATACTTTTATTTGGAGAATTGGTTGGATATGCCCCTTGAATACAGACCTGGAATTAACTGCAGACTAGTATCATAAACAGAGAAATTGCATCAGTACAAGTACATTATATAGAGACCTTCAAGCATTTTTTTATTTCACTTTGTCTGTTCACTACCAGCACCTGTTTAGAATGTAAAAAGCAACTGCAAACCACAGTAAAAACACATGCAGACTTAAGGTAAACTAGCTGGGAACCAGACCAAAGAACAAGTGATGTGAGGCAATAATGCAATTTGCTACACCACTGTCCTACACTGAGTTCCTTTTAGGAAAGTATTGTTATACGAGGTTCACTGACATAGACAAATAAAGCCCTGACTACAAACCAAGCAACCCGAGTTCTATTAAACTATTAAAAGCACCTATTGGAGCTGGTGAGTGGAGGAGGGGAATTACACAGCTGAGCTGGCTCACCTCTTGGGTGGGGTGTATGCCCTGCACACCTGTGTGGTAAAATCCATGATGGAGACCAGGGATCACATGGAGGGGTTACCTAGATGGGTCTTTAATTACAGGTGAGCAGAGAAGGTACACATTTCTCAATAGTTCACTGCATGCCAGTCCCTTGGCTGATTCAAAGCATGAACAGTGGAACATTAGGTCTTTAAAGAAAAATCACGATCACTGTGCAGATTATAGCACCATTTCTCAGCTGGCTTTGCCTCCATCTTCAGGGGAAAAATGGGCCAAAGGGCTCTTGCCCCAAGAGTTAGTCAAATGAGCAGCAGGAAGGAAGTTTATGGTCATTGGAGTATCTGTGCAAAAAAAAAATTCTGTGCTGTATTATTACGTCTAAAAGTGAATCTAAAAAAAGAAAACAAGTATGCATGTTAAGAAGCAATACGTGAAATATTCTTAAGAATAAAACAGGAGAAAACAAAATTAAGTAACTAACAGAGCGATTTAATAACTTTTGTGCAATTTGTTCATAGGTTCATGAGTTTATACTAGGCTAACAACCACAACAAGTTCTGGTACCCTTGATAAGAGTAATCAGGGGCTTGGGAATGGAAAAAGATTTACAAGCAGGGGGCCTGGGAGATGAACCATTTATGGGCGGCTGCCTGTGTGCATTAGAGGCATAGGTGCCAATCCAAGGTTGAATTTCCTGTTCCCCTGTTCCCCATCCTATTGTCCAAGTTACATTTGAATTTGGTTAGGGAGGAACTATGCTTCACATGGATGGGGAACCTGTCCTAGTTAAATCACAGGCAAAATTTAAGTCTTTACAATGGGTAGTTCTGGAGCAGTCTGTTTTGAGGATATGCAGGAGGTCCATCAGGGTGGGGGCCCAACAGTGCCTTTGTATTCCAGGCATAGATCTCCCCTCAACAGCTTGTAGGAGACAAAATACAGGGATAAGACTTTGAGGTGGTCTGCATAGGACATGTTACTTACACCCTGTATTCTTTTAGTGAGGAACATGTGTGGATGTCCCAGTTCTTGGATGAGCAGACAGGGGTCCAGGAAAGTTAATAGTGTGGGAAGAAATAGCCAGGGAATTGTTATGGCTAGGCTTGTATAGGCCCTAGGGCTGATAGCTTAGTACCAACCTATGAACCTATGAGCTTGGTTAGGTACATACCAAAGGGGGCACTGTACTCAATGATAGGTCTAATGAATGCTAAATATAGGACCTTGGACCTAGATGCTACACCTTTGTTTATAAGTTGAACGACATAGAATGATTCACTATTGTAGACAAGTGATGTTCAAAGGCTATATTACTGTCTGTGTGTATCCTAAAGTCCCTGAGTAATGGGTCAATTCTTAGCGTTGTGTTGTCAATATGATAGCTACCAGGGGATTGATGACTTCCCAAAAGATACTATTATGCATTTAGTTTTAGTCCATGGCACTGACACAAGTTATTTGTCTGTGTTAGCCCTTCCTGGAGAACATTTGCACCGATGGTAGATTCTATGACTGCTCCTAATATGCAACTGTCTGCAGATTTGGTCACTTTAAGGTATGAACTTCAGACACAACAAACTTAAAAATAATTAGTTTAAATCACAACAACTGAAGCATGTGTCTACATTATACAAATTAATAAACATTTGTATAATAACTACTGTTTTAATGTTTCTAGTTAAATTTGAAAGCTTTTATGAAATGTATTGACTGATATCTGTTGTAACCTGTCAAGAGATGAGAATGTCATAGCACCAAACATAAGACGGCTTGAATATGTGTATCATCCTGCCCTATATAAAGGTACCTGCTGTGTCTAATGCAATCCTTTAGTCTCTATGAAGGGTGTTACTACTGCTGGGCTGTCAATCGTTTCACTCTCTTCCTCCAATAAGGCAAGCCGGCAATCATTGCCTACCCCCTGTGTATCCAGACCCTTTAGTAGTCAGGCTTCTATCTAAATAAATGTCATTAGTGACACACGCAGGGGCCCTACCTTCATATTTGTAAGACATCTCTTGAACTAAACATTTTCACTACTTCATATGCTTCCCCAAGATACAAACATAAGAAAAGTACTAGCTGGCCTGCCAGCATAGTAGTTTTGTTTACACTATGCTGTTAATGATTACACTTCAACAAGTGGTCCAAGCAGCCCATAACAGGGGTAGTATTGCATGTCCAAAGGTCATATCTTTCATTCTAAAAAGAGGGCAGGGATTACGGTGTTTCCCTGCAGTCCACAAGTAACAACTGGAGAAAGCCACTGACATTTCAGCAACCAACTTAAGATGCCCACAGATATGAAGGGACATGTACAAGTGTGGGAAAGCATGTACAAAATGACTACAAACAGGAGGTCGTGAATTAATGTATTTGAGGCAGGTATATTCGAATATACCATCTACAGGTGACGGTCTCATGATTCTGTCACTCATCTGAGCCATTAACACCTCAGAAGTGAGGATGATTGTTAGAGCTACAGACCTGTAGATCAACTGGTAGAAGCTGAGAAATTTTCAGTGAAAAAAGATACAAATAAGTTGTACTAAGTAATAGAAGTGGATACTTAAATTTCAAAACAAACATATTAGAAAACACAAGTTAAAAGTCCACATATAGCTAAAAGTACAATTATATAAAATTGCTGACTTGCAACGCTTTGACACACTAATACAATAGAACAAGTTTCCTGATCCAAAACATGTTCTCCATCCTCAAAATAAGATGTTACATTTAATTTATAAAATGACCTTCCAACTTAGATAAGCATTTTCTCTTTACTTCATGCAGGTACTATGGACAAATGTTTGATGTTTTAAGCCACAGATATTAAAAAACACCAAAATTAAAAGTATGCATTTAACTTTTGTAATTTTATTGTCAAAGCAAAGGCAGCATTCAGCGCTAACTTGAACATTTCAGCATAAGGATTCTTCTTAGTACCAGCCCAACGCACAGAGGTAAGGAATCTGCCTCTGTCATCAGGAACACGTCTGGTTAGTACCAGCCCAACGCACAGAGGTAAGGAATCTGCCTCTGCCATCAGGAACGCATGTCTGGTTAGTACCAGCCCAACGCACAGAGGTAAGGAATCTGCCTCTGCCATCAGGAACGCATGTCTGGTTAGTACCAGCCCAACACACAGAAGTAAGGAATCTACCTCTGCCATCAGGAACGCATGTCTGGAAATGGACTCAGATCACTGGTAGGGATGGCCATGAGAAAGAGGACAGAATTAGACAATGGCATAGCTGTCTTATCTTGGAGAAAGTGCGAGTCTCTCAGATCATCTTATCAGGAATAAGGGAGCCGTGATAACATCCTGCCTTCTGTGTGGAGTCTGCATGTCCTCCTTGTGTGTGTGTGTGCGTGTGTGTGTGTGTGTGTGTTTGGGGGGGGTTCCTCCAGGTGCTCCTGTTTCCTCCTACACTCCAAAGACATGCAATAGGTGGAATGGACACTCTAAACTGGCCATAGGTGTGAGTATGCATGCAAGTTTGTGGAACAGAAAAATAACCATAACAGGGCTAGTTACCTGGTGGTGTGACCCTTGGCTCTAGATGATTGTCATTGTTGAAGTGAAACCCCAAACCCAGGTGCAAAAATGGGAAAAGGGGTTGTGGATGGATGGATAACATCCTGACATCATTGCACAAGCCACTATCTAATTCACCCACTGCATTCATGACTGCTCCCAGCTCCACAAACACAACTCCTAATGAAATCCCTTGCTTCCAGTGGCTAATCAAAGATGCAGTAATGTCCTCTTCTTGAACAACTGGTACCCTTACTGTTAAGGGATATGTCTGAGGTTCCTGTTAAGCAGCAACTAGGAGCTCTGGGTTGGGCATAACTACAAGCCAGAGAAGCATGGTCACAGACGTGATGAGGCTGGGACAGAACCTTAAAGTGAAAATCTTTCATGATACTTCACTAGCAAATCATTATATCTCAAGTTATAGATGCTGCTAAAATAATATTTACACTCTTGCAAAAAGTATTCCTTACTCACAATGAATAACAAGCATTTGTCATAAAAATGTTCTCTCTCATTCACTTACTGTCCAGTTCTTATGGTACAGAGTCATTTTAGGATGTTTGGTCTTTCACTTGTACAAACATTTTGGGAGCTTTTATATTCCTTTTATATTCCTCATTGTATGTATACTGAATGCAAATCCACCTGATCAAGTTCAACTTGCTGATGTTGAACTCCCTAACAAATCACTGCTGGTGCAGTTTCTAAATGTGCAGCAGCCAAACTGTATTTATAATGACCTTCTGTGTCTAACAAATATTTTAATAATGATACCACCACAGGGCCCGCTTATTTGATCACTATCCCACTGTATCTGATGAAGTCTGATAGATGAAAGCACTCATTCCGTTGAATAAACCCAACAATTTAAAGCTCAAAGATGGATTGCTTCATGTTGTGATTACTTGATTTTGAGAATGTATTTGTTCTATTCTGGTTAGCTGTCCTGCTCCAAGACACCAGCAGGAATAAAACAGTGCATTACTTTGAACAAAAAGGCTTTTCTTTTTCTTTTTACTTGTTGGTCCCAGGGAGAACCAGCCATTCTACTGGGTATGGACAACTTATAAGGGGATCTGCTCCACGACAGGTATCCTTCATTTGTTTACTGTGATTGTTTTGTAGTGTTCTATGATAAAGTCCAAGTACACCATGCCCAAATCCCCCGGTGACCTACTACCCAGTTTTCCATGTTAAAGCACTCTACTTGATTTGTCTGGTATGATCTTCCTGTTTAATGTCCTCCAGACAATATAAATATCCTTACAAATGAGACAATGCACAGTACTAGCTTTCAGCATCAGTCTTACTTCAGCTTTACATGTGTGTGTGTATACATATTCTGCTGGACTACTTGGGTCATGTTTGGAACTTGGGTACAAGGGTGACAATGTTTGTTGGTGTCCTGTGGCAAATTTGAGAAAGTACACTTCACTGCAGCATCTTTAGACAAACTGTATGTGTCAAGACTTGTATGTATTAATTTTGTGGGAGCTGTAGATTTGTGGCAAACAGCCCATTTTATTAAAAATGTACATTATACACAGGAGGCGGTCCAAGACACAGGTCACTTTCTAAAGTCTACAGAACAGTAGCCTGAGAAAAAGTGACTATTAGTAGATTAGAAAGAGAGAGGGGAGAGACAGATTACTGCAGGAGTATTATAGGAGTATTGGAGGAGTAAAGAGGAATAAGCTGGGTGACTGCCTGAGCATGGCCATGATTTACGAAGGGCATTTTTGACAGCTGTTTTAAAAGAGTTAGGATTTGGGATAGATCAATCACAAAGTGGTAGTTTATTCCAAGTGTTTGCCACAGAGTAACTGTAGACAAGCTTGCCAATATTTTTATTGGGTGCATATACTTCCATAAGATGCTGATGAGTGCTACAGAGGGCTCGCTTGGGAGTGTAGAGATGGATGAGGGAAGACACGGAGGGGCAGGAAGATGGTTCATGTAACACAGAATGTGCCATGAGAAGCTAGGGAAGTTAAATCTGATGATGAAATTCCAGCCACTGCTGTTTTTTTAAGGCTGGGCAGTGGTCAGAGTGGGTAGGGGAGGTTAGAGGCAAATCTAGCAATTTTATTGTAGTAAGCTATGATGACAAAGGCAGAACATATGGTGACAGTGAGCATTTTAGATGCAATAGTAAAACTGTGGCTTATGAAACCACTCATCACTTGCACTGTCTTTTATATAGGAAGAATAAGCAGGAAACTCAAACAAAGGATTCGGGAATATGTGTATGCACTCAGCAAAAAGGAAATATCTAACAAAGTGTTCATTTTAACACATTACTGTTTTCTGTGTTTGAACAGGTTAAGATGTCAGCTAGGGGTGATGGAGAATTTTAATAACAGTTGAAACTGGCTGCACACAGACCACAAAGTTTAAATGAGTTTGTATCTAATAAAACTAAACTTAAAACGATGATGCTGAAATAGTGTTGTCAGTTTACAATCCAATGGCAACTGTTTATTTGTCTTTTTGTGCCATAACATCACATTGTGCATATTTCAGATTTATCATGTTTTTTATCAGTTTTATATGCATGAGGCAGACCGTTTTAATTTGACAGGTGATGAGAGTCATGTGATTTCTTCTCAAGAATGTTATTAAGTTGCATGAGTGACAAGTGTCTTTATTTATTTATTTTATTTATTTTATTTTATTTTACATTTGTTAACCGGGCTAGTCCGACTGGATATATTTCCATTTTCAGCAGAGGCCCAGGGAGAAAAGCTCCACATAGAGACAAATAGTTACACAATACAAAAAAAAGAATAATAAGAGGTGATAAGTCAGTTTACAATACTGCATTATAGGGATATAAATACATAGCCTGTACAGAATCAAAGGTTAAAAAAAAACATTTTGGACAAGAAAACTGGCAGACAAAAAAAGGAAGGAAAAAAAAAAAACTTTATTAGTCTGAAGAAGGCCTTTGGGAAGTTAAGTTCAAAAGCACAAGCTAATAATGTAGACTTAAAGAGACACCTAGCCGAGTCTAGACTGCACCTGGTTTAATTTTATATAGGTATATATATATATATATATATATATATATATATATATATACACACACACATACACATACACAGATAAACACACACACACAAATATATAAAAAATTTTATATATATATATATATATATATATACACACACACACACATTTGCATTCCATATTGAAACTCAAAGTGATTAATAATAAAAGTTCAGAAAAAGAGTAAAATGCAGTTTATACCAAATAGTTCACTGCAGTCAAAATAAATTATATTCTTAATTACCTCTGTAAATATATATATATATATATATATATATATATATATATATATATATAGGTTCACTTAATAATCTTGAAATAGTGAAATATCGAATTTCAGTTTCTCAACACTGTAATAGCGAAAGCTCAGTTTCGCGAAAGACCACATAACCGAATCCGGAAATGTTAAATCAGTGGTTATGGTGGTGCGCTGTGTTACTGGATAGCTGGAGATTCAGGTAAGTGTTTAAATTTTAAGGGTTTTGGGTAGGGATTTTATTATATGTCAAGTGTGTTGGGAAGTTGTAGATGTAGGTTAAGGTATGTAGGTAGGAGTGAGTGTAAGTGTTGAGAATGGTGGTGTTTGTATGTATGTGATGTGTGTTTGTACGAGAGGAATGTAGACTGTGTAGTGGTGGATTTCGTGTCTCTATCATTTTTAGTGCGACCTCGGAGTTGGTATATATAAATAGTGGCGGTGTGGGGGGTGCAGGGGGGCTTGCCACCCCTGCTTATATGTAGGGTAGGTGTGTGAATTTGTGTTGTTTTGTTTGTGTGTGTTTTGTTTGTTTGTTGTAGTGTGGGCAGGAAGGTGTATGTGTGTTTGTTTGTTTGTGTGGTGTAGGGTGGTTTAAAAGTCACGGTTTTGAATTTTGTGGTTTTGATTTTTAGGCTTTATAGTCTCGAGATACTGAAATCCGATATTTCAGTATTTCGTGATTATAAAGTGAATCTATATATATATACATATATATATATATATATATATATATATATATTTATATATATATATATATATATATATATATATATATATTATACAGAGTACTGAAGTTCATCAAAACACCCAAATATCGACATTCATGAACTCAGTCAGAAAATGTTGACACTGCAAATGTCAATACACTTATGTATGTGTCGAGCAACAATCACAGCACATGCAAAGCATAAACTAAAAAAAATGTTTTACAGGGGGGGGCAAGCCCTCCTGCAATGCCCATGTGGGGGGGGGGGGTGCTCCAACACCTCCTGCTAATTATATATAACAAAATCGAGACTGAACAATGTTTGAGAAGGGCCATATTTAGGTTCAGAGGTTCATAGGTAGGTACTGGGTTATTGGCCCTAAGGCCTATACAAGCCTAGCCAAAAAGGTACTCTGGCTTTCGCCACCCAAGAAAATTATTTCCCAGCCCTAAGAATTATATAGTTTCGCACAACTGTCAAACAACTGTGTAGTCAACCACATTTTGTTGAATAATGGGGGGATTAGCTTATATTCAGTTCCCTCACTAACATATATATATATATATATATATATATATATATATATATATATATATATATATACAGTATATATGCACACACAATACTTACCTCTATGCTTCCTTCTCCTTGTATAACATATATTCACACATACAACACACCTATATCCATACACATATGTAGCTTCCCAATCAGAAGTGTGACACCCAATTCTGTGAGTCAAGGCATTAAAAAGCAAATTCTGAAAACTGATGAGGTTGTTAGTACACATGCAGTTCCCTCTGTTCTGGGATTGTAATTAATGTACTCAGAATTTCCACAGGCATCCATTTATCTCTGCCCCTACATATACATATATATGTATAAATATATGCAGGTGTGTAAATATGCATGTGTGAGTATTTGTGCACGTGTGCTGTATACATATATGAGAATATATGTATATATACATATAGTTTAAGGGTGTGTGCTTACAGTGGAATAAGAATACTAGGGTTGTATTTTGAGGCATATGGTACATTAATGCACCCCCACAGCACTTAAGGGTGTTCATTAAAATACAACACAATCATATCATGGAGTTTGTTTCTGTACTTATATACCCTGAGATTGCCAGCATTTTTTTTTTATTTATAAGGGAATTAACAGAAATTATCAAATATTTAATTAAACATCACACTCATTACAAACTTACACATATCTGACATTGAGTTTTTCCTAATACGTCTCAAATACTTACTTATAAACTGCCAAATCCAGCATTATTTGTGCATAACACTAACTACTGTAGCATAACTCTTCAGCCACGAGGACACTAAAAGCAACAAATGCTTCCAAATTCTACACCTGATGTAATATTTGTTGTTACACTTTAACAAGTAAGCATGAGATGCCTAGATTTTCTAGAGTGACCACTCGACTCTTCAGCAGACACTCTCATTTGAAGTATGCAGAACAAAGGAGGACATGGTGCTTGAAACTAAACTGTTTCCTTATCCTAGATTTTCCTGGTTATCTATATACTTCAGACCGTTATTGAATACAAAACATTTCTAGCTGCTATTATCAAAATGAACTCTCATATTGCAACACTGTATGCTGAGCTACCCCCCTCCCCAACACACACACACACAAACACATATACCAGTTATGAAACATACAGTACTGGATCTGTCTGTCATAAATTCTTTCCCATAAACCACCCATTTTCTCCAAGCTATCCCATAATTCTGCAATCAACTACATTAGTAGTGTTACTTAACTGACGATCGATTGTTTCTTTAAAACTTTGCCCAAAAGACTGTACTGTACTACATGTAGCTTTATATATACTGAATATCTATGCCAGCATCAGTCCTATAAGCTAGAAGCACTTAAAGCTATTGGATGATTACAGGCTATCTGAACCTTCTCAGAACTACTGGGTTTCCTCACTCTTTCCAAAAACCTGTAAGCACAGAATTTTAATGGTTCTGAACAAAAAAATCATGGCTTAGAAAGTAATAATATGATCTCTGTCAAGAAGACAGAAGTATAACCGAATATAAAAAAAGAAAACCTTGTAAAAGAAATATGCAAAGGCAACATCATTTTAAACGCTAAACTAACCAAATACTTTAATTGATACTTAATGGAAAAATTTTCAAGTTAGAAAAAGCTGGGAGTTCTAATTTCTGTTTAGCTCATACATTTGTCTGCATCACTACCTTCTTTTCATTTATCACTGAATGTAGAATTCAATATATAAAGTGCAACAGATAAAGGCTAAAAGCAGGGCTTTGCTTTTTTTGAGTTAAGCCTATGCTGTTTTTCTGCAAAGTTATAGATTGCTGCACTCAAAATCATTGTGTAATCTCTTCTACCAAAATACTTTTTACATCCCAGAAATATTAAATGTATTATGTTCCATCTTGCCTATGCAGAATCTCTGCATAGTTGTTATCTACAGCTGTTATTAGTGAGTATGTATTTGGTAAAAATGCTGTTTATAAACCTCTCAACTGTCGTGAATTTCCTGGAAAATATTAAATGTCTACTTGAAAATGCAGGGTACTGTGAAATTCCTAGTGGCCCTTTTAAATCACAGTTAGCTTCATAGCATCAGCCATGCTGGTGGGTCAGCAGCATTCCTGACATCGGACATAACCACGTTCACGATGGGCGATGAGGAGCAGTTATGCCCACAGAGGAAGAGCTCAGGGCTGCTTTCTTTTAAAAAGTAATATTAAAAAACAGCTATATTAAAGTAGGCAAGCTGAAAGTTGGATGCATTGTAGCGTTGCCAGCAGGCAGAATTATTTTTGGTGATGACAGAGGATGAACACAAGATCAGGATGGGAATTCTTCAAATGGTAAACAAGAGTTTGTTGCATACCCTGCTGGTCCTGGCTGGGAAAATGTGTAAGCTTTCTTGCTTACATGATGAGCAAAGATGCAACCTTCAGCACTACCCTACAAGCAGATTGTTAAAAGTCATTTGACAGCAACAATGAATTCTAGCGTTTATAGGAAAAACGCTTGCAGCCAGGTCTAGAACTTTCCCTTAACGTTATTCAGTAGTGATATGCTACAGGGTATTTCATGGTGTGAGTACTAAAAAGCAAAATAGTTTCAAAACAAAGAGAGTGAGAAAGAGAAGCTCTGAAATCATTTATGTGGCTACAGGGTATAGTACAGTCCATTGTTGGTCATAAATATTTTTGTTAATCTTGGTTCCATGATTTTTAAAATGCATGTCCTATTAAAACAAGTCTTTGAATCTAGGCAGAGCAGGGTTGGGTGCTTTTATATTGTTCAGCCTATGTCACTGTTCTTAGATGATGCTGATTTTATAGCTTCTGTCCATCTTCATCTTTGAAAGCTAGTCTTGATTTTTGCAGTTGTATTCTTGTAGAAAAAAAAAAAACTCAAAAAGTTTTGACGTCTTTGCAGACATAATAATGTTGAAGGGATTTAATACTGCATCTGAAATATACAAATATAAAAAATAAAATAAACTTCCATTTCGATTAAGGGAACTTCATATCTTAAAAACAAGTAAAAGCCACCCAGCCCACTTTACTAATGCATGCTATTCTACCCTGCATCTAAATGAAAAAAAAAAAACTTCCCATAACACTATGCTATTCAGACAAATTTATGCTAAATGGGGTCAGGTTTTGAGTAGTGCATCATAAAAGAAAATTTGTTTTCTTTCATGATGAAGAGAAAGGTTGGAATAACTCAAACACAAGATACACAGTTTGATTTTCACCTTTGAGAAATTAACTAGCTTAAAACAGCCCAGAAGAGCGGCTAGCCTAATATCTACTTATAAACCTTATGTACTGGGTGTCTATGTTGTGTATTAGTTATATAACGATTGGTCGATATGTTTTGGTTGCTATTTTATGTGTTGACCAAGATAATAATAATAAGATAATAATAACACTTCGACCAGTCATTATATAATCATCATGTGTGTGTGTGTGTGTGTGTGTGTGTGTGTGTGTGTGTGTGTGTGTGTGTGTGTGTGTGTGTGTGTGTGTGTGTGTGTGTGTGTGTGTGTGTGTGTGTGTATGTATGTGTGCGTGTGCGCATGGGTCTACTTCATAACACTGAAATTTCATAACACTGAATTTCATAACACTGAGACCAAAACATCTAACTCCCAAAACATTGAAAATTCAGAACACTGAAAGTGTGCTTCATAACATTGAAAACTACAATGCATATGTAAATAACATCCTCTTTACCTACACCACCACCTAACTACGAAACAAACCCACTTTCTACTATGTTTCTGCAGGGGGTACCCCCCTGCACCCCCATAGCCCACCACACCCCCCTAAATTAAATACACCAACTCCAAGATCACACTACAGTGGAAAGAAAAAGTTAATTTCCTAACCTCAGTGCGAGTTTAGAAAAATTTACTTTTTCCCACTGTGGTGCAACCTTGAGTTGGTATATTTAATTTACAGGGGTGTGGGGGTGCAGGGGGGCTTGTCCCATTGCAGAAACATAGTAGAAAGTGCGTTTGTTAGGTGTTGTTGTAGGTGGAGGGGATCTTATATACTTGTGCAATGTAGCTTTCAACATTATGAAGCACACTCTCAATGTTCTGAGTTTTCAATGTTTTGGGTTTTCAGTGTTTTGAATTTTTGATGTTATGGTCTCAGTGTTATGAAATTTCAATGTTATGAAGCAGATCCGTGTACATATATATATATATATATATATATATATATATATATATTATATATATATGTGTGTGTGTGTGTGTGTGTATACACACACACACACTATATATATATATATATATATATATATACATATACATTCATCTGTCAGTGTGTGTGTGTGTGTGTATATGTATATATATATATATATATATATATATATATATATATATACACACACACACACGTGTATATATATATATATATATATATATATATATATATAAATGAGTGTACATACATATGTGTATGTGAATGCATCTTTAGTCAGAAACTTTTTGTTGAATGCTGGCTAAGCAGATATAAGTATCAAAAAATTAAGAAATACATTAAAAATAGCATAAACTAAGAACAGTAAAAGCCCCAATTCAGATTACATAGACTATGCATTTGTAATATTTATTCAACTGAGACATGGCCAACGTTACAGAACCAGCATGTACCAAAATAAATAAAAAAACAAGGAAGTGCAATTCTGATTTTTATGACCAGGAAATATAAACTGACAACCTGACTTAAGATTTTAGTAATATTAGTTATAACATTGCTAACATATTATGTCAAATAGTCAGTGCACCTTTTCCAAAATGAGTAAACTTGATTTCTCCTGGTTCATTTGCCCAAATGTTATTTTCTACACAGACTTTTTACACTCATGGGAAACCAGATCTAAAATTAACCCAGCTTAGTCAACAAGGAGTTTCTAATAACATTTCAAGGTATAAATGCAAAAGGAAGTATATGATGACTAAAGCAACACAAAATACTGTTTGTCAACAGACTGCTAACTGTCTTAAACAGTACAATGTCCTACCAGGAACCAAACACGGTTTTGTACCAAGGAATGGTACTGAAACAGCCTTCATGATTCTTACAGAAACCACATTAATAAATGTCATGTTACCACTCAGCAGCACTCAATACAAACTTATTCAAAGCATTTAGTGCATGTATTACATGGTCCCTTACTACTATCAAGAAAACCTGAATAAATTTTTAATTCTTTCACTCAATCAAGCCTCACAGGCTACCTCAGTAACTTAAGTCAAGTATCTGCAGAGCAAAACAGGTGATCCAATACCAAAACTGACACAAACGAACTGCAAACGGTTACATTCTTACTCCTTTATCATTCACCGTATTTACTAATCATATGAAATAGTGTTCTGAAGATGTCAGTAATATTTAATACAGTGACTACATAATAATATACTTCTTCTTTCAGCTGTTCCCATTAGAGGTCACCACAGTGGATCATCTCTTTCCATTTCTTCCTGTCCTCTGCATCTTGCTCTGTCACACCAACCACCTGCATGTCCTCTCTCACCACATCCATAAACTTTATCTTAGGCATTCCTCTTTTGCTCTTATGTGGCAGCTCCATCCTTAGCATCCTTTTTCCAATATGACAAGCAAGCCTTCTCAGCACATGTCCAAACCAATGTAATCTCGCCTCACTGGCTTTGTCTCCAAACTATCCAATCTGAGCTGACCCTTTAATATACTGATTCCTAATCCTGTCCATCCTCGTCACACCCATTGCAAATCTTAACATCTTTAACTCTGCCACCTCCAGCTCTGATTCCTGCCTTTTTGTCAATCTCACCGTCTCCCACCCATATAATATAGCTGGTCTCACTACCTTCTTGCAGGCCTTACCTTTCACTCTTATTGGTACCCGTCTGTCACAAATCACTCCTGACACTCTTCTCCACCCACTCCACCCTGTTGTACTCTCTTCTTCACCTCTCTTCCACATTCACCATTACTCTGAACTGTTGATCCCAAGTGTTTAAATTCATCCACCTTCGCCAGTTCTACTCCCTGCATCCTCACCATTCCTCTATCCTCCCTCTCATTCACACACATATAGTCTGTCTTAGTCCTGCTGACCTTCATTCCCCTCCTCTCTAGAGTATATCTCCACCTCTCCAGGGTCTCCTTAACCTGTTCCCTACTCTCACTACAGATCACAATGTCATTGGCCAACATCATAGTCCACGGGGACTCCTGTCTGATCTCGTCTGTCAACCTGTCCATCACCATTGCAAATAAGAAAGGGTCCAGAGCGGATCCATGATGTAATCCTACCTCCACATTAAATGCATACGTCACTCCTACTGCAGACCTCACCACTGTCACAGTACCCTCATACATATCCTGTACCACCCTTACATGCTTTTCTGTCACTCCCAACTTCCTCATACAATACCACAACTCCTCTTTAGGCACCCTGTCATATGCTTTCTCTAAGTCCACAAAGACACAATGCAACTCCTTCTGACCTTCTCTGTACTTTTCCATAAACATCCTCAGAGCAAATATCGCATCTGTAGTGCTGCTTCCCAGCATGAAACCATACTGCTTCTCATTAATCATCACCTTCCTTCTTAACTTAGCTTCCACTACTCTTTCCCATAATTTCATGCTGTGACTGATCAGTTTTATCCCTCAGTAGTTACTATAGCTCTGTACATCACCCTTATTCTTAAAAATCAGTACCAAGACACTACATCTCCACTCCTCAGGGATCCTCTCACTTTCCAAGATTTCATTAAACAATCTGGTTAAAAACTCCTACACTCGTGTGCCAAAAAATAAACACCCATTTAATAAAAGCCAAAAATAAATGATTTAATCTCTGGCTACAGGACAGTTAATCATTGCTTAAGGAACATAAGGCCCAAGTTATGTGGTCTGAAAGAAATAGCTTACCTTTAGGCTATTGCTCATTCCTAAAAGCCTTCTAAAGGGCAGCACATTGCTTTCTGTTTATATCTACTCATAAAAGACTAAACAGGAGTATACAATGACCAAAGGTTGGCATTTGGCAAACATATATGCTTAAGCTCTAAGTATATTGCAAACTATTTGCTATAAGAAGCATAAAGCAATGCCAACACCCAAGAGTAAAACAACAATAAGATAATCTGCCTACTTCATAAAATTTTTATGAACCAGTAGTTGTAGTCAACACAGCTCCCTATAAAACAGGAAAACTGAAAAACCAAACAGCAAAATAGATTTGTCAGCAATCCTACACTTTCACTGTCAAGCCTTTCAATTTATTAATTAGTCATGTTAAGTAAAACTATGACCTATAAACAGATGAAATGACCTTTAACTTACTACATCATCATCATCATGCATACTTCCACCTAGCATTACTCTTATCCTGACAAATGCCATCCAAACAACCTAAGACTTCCAACGCTTCTTAAAGTTTCCACAACAAATTCCAGAAGGTAGTCTCAAGCTACGTTCTACCATTTAATTAAAATGAAGTCACTTCACAAAGGATCTAAAAGAGCCTTCACTAAAAATCATCATCTCATGCACATATGACACTATCATTTAAGGTTAAAAGAAATGGTCCCATGAGCACATATTTAACAGCACCAGGTTCCTACACTAATATTTCACTGAATCTGAGGGAAGTTATCAGTTGTTCTACTTCAGCACATGGCACATCCTTTTTACCTGCTCCTAAACATTGAAGTCCCCCATCAGTTCTCTACTAGCATACACTCTGGACTTGATTTCCTAACAAATCTCCGTTTAGTGCTTTATGTATAGAATATGCAGTACCCCTTCCACCTTCCCACCCTCTATGACTAGATACAAACTCATCTAGTAACTATCACTTTACTACATGCTCATTCTACACAATAAGCATGACCACTAAATATCTGAGCATTACCTAGAGAATTTCTTTCTGTACAATTATACCCTCCACCCCATGTCTCTACTATCTACCCCTTAACTGCTTCTAATCTAGTACCACCGTACTAGCCCTGCCCTACTGTCACACACTGTCAGAACGCATGCCTTCACCCTACCTATTACTGCAGTCATCATAATACTGCAAACTGCTAACTATTGTTTGTATAACAACATAATAGGCACTTTACCAGCTACTGTTACTGTTGGTAATGCTTTAATATGCACTACCATACTAAACTGTGTTCAACCTGGCACTATTTTGACTTGTATAGTACCTGTTTTATTTTACCATTTAAACTGTCCTAGATTCTTTTTCCCCCTGGATCTCCTCCGTAAATGAGCTTTTGCCCAGTAGTAGAGAGACAGGACATCAAAGTGAAATAAATAATAACTACATATGTGTATAAATAAATAACTCTGTTAGCCCAACATCCCATTGGATCTGAATATTATGACAGGGGACAGATTAGAAATAACTACAGAGCACTAAACAGCTAGAAATATATATGTTTTCATTTTATGTCTAATTTGGTATAATTATTTAAACTGCAGTTGTTTTTTGTAGTATTTAAAAAAACTGCAAAATTATTGTTCTCAAAATGTTTTGTAATACATTGGAGCTTTCCCCCTTGGGCCTCTACAGAAAATGGGCTCCTACCCCGTCGGACTTTTCTGGTAATCAAATGCCTATAAATAAGTAAATAAGTATTCAACACCTCCCCTGTTAGCTGGGAAGAAAGAATTTTAGCTTACTTTGACTTATCCCAGTTTTCTTGTGTGGCATATTTCTTAAAAGTTCTTAAATAAAATTCAGTGTCATCTTCTTTGCGAGCTACTGCACTCCTCCAAACTCACTGATAGTTTTGACACACAGCACTTGTCTTTCAGAAATTCTAGTATCAGAGTGGGAGAATTTCTCTGATGTCCTGGCCAAATTTCCCCAAAATAAACACCACCTCAGGTCTTCCCTGAAAATAAGGCTCAGGCTAGTAAGACCACTCAGGTCAATAAAAGCAAATACATACATGCACATACATTCATGTATGCATGTAGCTCTAGTAAAGGTGTACCATACTGCCGTACAATAACTACATTTGTGTAACTGTAACTGCAGTATCATAGAGCCACTTGCGCAACTGGACATACAAAAAAATAGTACCTCAAAGGCAACATCACAATGAATATATTTCCACATTTATAATACCACAGTGGTCAATTATTATGACAATTACTAAATCACAGTCCTCCACATTAACACCTTCTGTTTCAACAAAACAAAAACAAGAAAAAGAAAACCAACGTCACAAGGGCTACAAGTTGTTTCTGCACAACAATCACTTAAAGGGAGCAGTTAGTTTTTGGTGGTGAACATAAAATATGCATTTACATACTTTCCCTACTTTTTATAGATTTAAATAATGGAAACATGAATAACAGTAGTGCAGACAACTTTTTGTGTGTTACTGACATCTTTGTGGAGCTTGAATAAAACATTTTGTAATATAGACATTCACAAATGCCACCCCCCCCCCTTCTGAACACAAAAACACAATGTCAAGCACTTGAGTTTTGTGAAAACTCAAGTATTCCCCCTATAGTTATGGCCCCAGAGTTGATATATAATTTTGGCAGGTTTCATAGGTGTTCAGTGCCCATCATGGTGGCTGGGAGGGCTTGCACCTCTTAGCATAAAACATTGCTTTGCAGAGGTTGTCGCTTTGTGGTCCAGTGATCAAAGAAATGTACATTCAAGAACAAATCATTACATAATATGTTTAATGTCAATCAAGATGCTTGAGAAAGACTCTGATATTTGGATATGTGATCAGTCTTAATGGGGTGTTGACTGAGACTTCATTCCAGTAAAAGGCATATCTCTTGACATGCATGTACACATATATATAAACACACACACTCATATATACAGCGACAATACAGGACATGACAACTTACTGAAAGTCATCATACTAAATGCAAAATCTAGAAATATCAACATTCTTGAACTAAAAATACCTAATAATAGCATACATGCACCAGTACAAAGCCAGTCAACAAACAATATCACTCCTATGTTAGTAAAAACTCAGAAACTATCACTAAAATGGATACTGCAGGGGCAAGGACAAGTCCAAATCTGTGCGCGAAGGGGAGTGGGTATTTTCATTTCAAGATTTTTAACATTTCAGCATTTTGACATTTCAACATTATTTACAGTATTATGCCTTTTATTATATTGCTTTTCAGTAAACTAACACTTACCCGTGCATATATGTATACATACGTGTGTGTGTTTGTGTATGTATGTGTGTGTGTGTGTGTATATATATATATATATATATATATATATATATATATATATATATATTTATTTATTTTTTATATAATTATATTTTGCATTTATTTTGCATGTCTGTTATATATTTCATGATATACCAGGCTGGCTCATTATTTAACTGCTGAATATTACATTCTACATTTGGTGCATAGTACTTTAAATAACAATTGGTCTGTACTTAACAACGGTAACAAAGTTTAAAGATTTATTTGGTAATAGTCCAATGTTTGTTTATAAAAAGAAAAATAACTTAAAGCAACATATTTATTCACTTGTCATGATATTCTTAAATCAAAAGAGTACAATACCCTGTTATAACTAAATTTCTGTGGTGTTAATTGCCAGGATACAATTTTTGTACATCCATTCACTAATAGAAAATGCTTTTTTAGCAGTTTTACAACATGTAAAAGTGAAAATGTTGTTTATCTTTCTACCAGTGTGAAATGCAAATGTTTCTATGCTGGAAAAACCATTAGAAAATTAAAGGAAAGAATATGTAAACACCACACTGATATAAGAAGACAAGTAAATAGTAATGTATTATTTAAAACACTGAAGAAAAGGTGAATACTCATATGTTTAAAAATCACATGTGAAACAACCTTTGGTTTTGCTTAAAAAAGTGTTTGCATGCATAAAGATGAATGCAAACACTTTTTTATGCAAAAAACAAAGCTCATTTCACTCCATTTTACAAATTAAATTACCTTAAAAATTGTTTCCATATGGGGAAGTGTAAACTTACACAGCCATATTTATGGCATTAATATTAGTGGGCTAGAAGGAAGTGGTTACGTCACTTAGGGTACCAGCACTAATAATGCCTGCTTAGGATGTGTAAGTAATTGTGTATTGAGTTATATAATTGCCAAATTGTTAAATTAACAGTTTGGCAAAAAAATTAATGGGTAGCTTTTTGTCAAACTGTTAATGTAATAGTTGGGAAATTACATAATTTAGAATTACTTGCCAGTGCTAATCCACCATAATTAGTGTGGAACCCAAAACAAAGTAACCTCCTCCTTCCCACCCAGTAATATTAATGCCATAAGCACAGCTGTGTAAGGTTAGACTTCTGCATTTGGAAGCAATTTTTAAAGCAATTTTATTTGTAAAGTAGAGTGAAACAACCTCTGCCTTTTATATAAAAAAGTGTTTGCATGCATAAAGATGCATGCAGACATGTTTTTATGCAAAAACCACTCTAAATTGGCCCTAGGCGTGTGAGTGCCTTCTGTGGAAGGTTGGACGCTGGGCTGGCAACTCGACACTGTAAAACTTCACTGCCAATCATGAGCGGACAGGTGATCTGCTGTGGCGACCCCTAATCGGGAAAAGCCAAAAGAAGAAGAAGAAGAATATCCAAAGTCCAACTAAACAAAGTTAGCAGAAGTTGAAATACACTAGGAACAACTACAGTAACCTAAAGTAAATCTGCATGTATTAGTGGGTACATTGGGAAAGGGATGAGAAACAACATAACATTTTAAACTGTAACCAAAAACCATAGTAAAAGATCTATAACTCAGCAACTTGTCTGGTAAACGAAGAGGAACACATTAAGTAGAGAAAGACTGAGTAGTGTGTTTAAATTTGGGCTTACTGGAAAAAAAACAGAATGTGAAAAACAGGTTTGATATATGAAAGTGCAATGCACCGCCAGAGATTATACTTTGTCCTTGAGGAATTTTGACTAAAACACATATCAAAAATAAAAAATAAAAATAAGCTTACAACTGTGCCCTGATATAACGGTGCCATAAAAGTATACCCGCTAATTGCTCAACTTGACGTGAAAGGCAATGTTTTAATCATAAAAAAATGGTTCTGGCTAAGCTTTTTAAATAACTAAGACACTCAAAATATACTGTCATATTAAAACTGTTACGGAAAAGCTATAGTAAACTGAAACAGGGCCATCTTTTTTGTCATTTTTGCTCTAAACAAAAGTTCAGGAGAAGTGTGGTTCACACATGCTAGGAATGTCTACTACCTAGTGCACATGCACCAGTCATGGGCATCTCCAAGGTACATCATGGACACCTAGCTGCAAACTAAAAAAAAAACAGCCTTTTGGGGCAAGAAGAGAGACCAAAGTAAAATGAATGTACACAAAAGTAGACTATTTAAAAGCAATCTACAAACCTACCTTTTACCAATGTAAATGGGACAAAAGAAAAATTACGTAAGTAAATAATGGTTTTAAGAGGTGTGTGAATACTAATGGCTAGTTTAACATATGTAGCATATGCAGAACTCCAAGCACTCCTCTCAGCAAATTAATACTTCCTAACAAACTGGAAAACAAACCTAGCAGTTTGCTAACATGGACATATGATAATGACATAAAAGAAATACTTCTATAAATGAAACAGTAGCATCGGGAATATAAAGCTAAGACCAATTAAAACTGTTAAGCAGCATATTGAACACAGTGATGGAAGCACATCACTAAGAATTCCAATAACTTTAGTAGCAGCATAGCATAATAAGCAGTATCTAGGCTGCATCCATCAAACAGCTTAGAAAGTAGAAGCCTGAATTGAGCAGGCAATGGTTACACATACATTTTCAGTCAGGTTTTTGATGGAAAAAAACTTTTTAAAACAACATTTTTTCTTTACAATTAATTATTTTATAGTTGCAATTATTCTATTTAAAGATTGACTTAGTAGGAAATGACATCTAAAAATGAATGTTCATTTCAATCAAGAATTGGCAAAAAAGAGAAAAAGTATATTCTTGCTGATTTATATTCCATACAATTATCTGCAGAAAGCCTCAGCTAACAGTTTTGCAAAGTAAAGTTGTGTTCATTCTCTGCAGTTTTGGGTATTTAACTGTATCATGAAAGTTTAATCACTTCAGGAAATTAGTCTATGAAAATTAGAAATAAACTTTATACAGAGTGTTCTGTTTTCCCTTTCTATTGCCAAGGGTTATTTTGCCTTTGACCCACATATTTAAGAAGAATCCTTTTTATGTTACTCTAAGTTGCCCAACTCTGTTCAGCAGCTGTAACACTGTGGTCATGTTTTTCTTGCATCTGGCTCCAAACATGTCATCCATTATGTTCACAACATTAACTGAGCCTCCAATTACTTGTATAACTGCTCTCTGAAATGTTACTAATGGAAATGAGATATGACACAGAAGTCTCAAGAATCTGAATCTTCCAAATGATGTAGTAAAAGTACACAACTTGGAGTTATTTTTTTTTTATCCCAGCTTAATTTGTCAAAATCTCTGGTATGCATATAACAAAGGAAACTACTTACAATTTGGCACAGTTGAAGTTACTTCCTCAGCTGTAATAGCCAGACAATGCCCTCTTTAAACATAATTTAATCACATCTCACAGATCAATAACATTTAAATCTGTCTTGCCTCACATGGCTGTATTATCTACCACTCTTTAGACTTTGTTTATTAATGACATCTAAGCTTTTCACATACTTGAACTTTTTGCTAATTTCTACTCTTTTGAAAACTACTGGAACTGATGATGTACTACTTTGTACCACTGGACTAACATCTGTATTCATTTCAATTGGAAAATTTTCTGGTCAATTATTCCAAGTGTGTAAAGAATCTGGATAATCATGTCAGATATCATTGTTATAGTACTATATGATGTGCAAGATAGTTCTTCAATGTGTGACTGTCAACTGTGTGACAGTTCTTGAACATATCAAGTCTGTGACAGCATACTGTAAACATGTTTCAGTATGTACAAATTTTCACAAGCCAAATTACCAAAAACTTTAGATGTTTCATTAGGTGAGTCACCTTCCTAAACCAATAACATGATATATAATTTTGTTTCCATTTTTATATTCCTATATCAGTAGTTTTTGAGCCAATAACTTTACATAATGTCCTGAATAAGTCATTAATTTGCACATTGCTTCACCTTCAGTACCTTTCAGCCCCAATGATTTAAAATAATAAAGTGATAAAATTTTACACTCGGCACCTGTGTCTAGTTTAAATTTAACACTTTACTAATTCTAAGTGTATCTTGGATGATGTTTGATTCACTGATTTGTTATTACCTGACTTCACAAAATCAACTTCTTCCATTTTCAATAGTGCCCACAAACAGCCTGGCCAGCATACAACATGAAAATATTTGTAAGCACTTGTATTTTTTCTGTACATTTTCTTTCTAAAATTCTTCTTTCTATTAAAGCTTCTACAAAAAATAATAACTAAATGCTGTCCTTTAGCTACAGCTGATACAGCAGACATAAATTTCAAGTATACCATATTTCCAGGGCAATGCATGACTTTCTCACTATTGCTACTATTGTGCATTTTGACTTTAGGCTTTGTTTTTATTTTACTAATTGCTCATATTTTATCTTATCCATATTCATTGCATTGGTTAATTATTTTAAAAGTATACTTATAATTTCACTCACTTTGTGCATGCTCATATTTTGGGTAAGGTTATGTGTGGTTCTCTTAGAAGTCTTCCCATTATCGGATTATTTCTTACATTCCTGCCTTATCAGTGAATTACACACCTCACCAAATTCATATTCTTTACCTCTATTCTTCAGTACATTATAATAAACATTTATAGTTTTCATTAACCTTGATTTATTATAAAGTGCAAATGATGAATAAATGGGAGATTTTTAATGAAGCTTACAGTCCCAGATTTTCCATTTTCTACCTTATTGTTGAGTTTTTGTTTTAATTTCTTGAAAGGTAGATATATTAAATACTGTTGAAGCTTCTTTCCCAGCAACATGCGGAAATGTGGCACACTATGCCTTTCAACCTTCTTGGCTACTCCGCTTGAAGCAAAGGGCAAACTGATGTTTTGCATGCATAGATTCCAATCCCATGGTAAGCTACCTTGAAATCAAAGGATTCCTGGTGGCTGTGCATGGAATGAAATATTCTGAAGGCTTCTCAAGAGTTATACAAGTGAAAAATGTGAGGGTTAAAATTGCTTTGAAAATATTATATCAAAGAGCAAATTACATTTCTGCGATATAGGAAGATTAATGATTCAGTAAAGAATTAATTTGTTCAGATAGATTCAGGTCTTAAGACCATTTTAATATTCTATAAATTAGTAAAAAAATTAAAAAGCAGTTAACTTACTTTAAAATTATAAAGTACTGCAAGCTAGAAGCCTATACAACACAAAACTGTCTAAAAAGAATTGTAATCTCTAATTTTATTTATTTTTGTATAACTGAACAGATTATAAGTGGACATTTGTGTTGTTTTCATTTGTTAACAAAAAGTAAATTACTGAAAAAAGAAGAATATAGAATAGCAATGCAACTACAAAAATTGTTACTTATACAATGAGCAGTATTACACTTACACAGACTTACAGACATATTTTAATGACCAAGAAAAATGCAAAAGAAGCATTTACATCTGTGCCCTTTTCAATAATGGAAAATATAGCAGATGAATATTTAACAACTATTTTTTCTTGTGGAAGTATTTGCAAACATTCAACAGTTTGCAGTGTTGTCTCTTATACCTAATTGTAACATATAAGCAAGAGATAAACAAGACATCAAAAAGCATACTTTTGTTCACTGTGTACGTTTCACTACAGCACACTGAATATATGGGAGGTTGGTGCATGATACATGAAATATTTGAACTGTAAGGTTTAAGGAATGAAACTCATGGCCAGCAGTGAAGCCACAAGTCATAGGCTAAGTTCCCTGATCCTTCAGTACAAAATATTGCATCAAACAAACCAAAATCCATAATGTATCTCATTTGTTTCAGTTTTAATTATTGCTTCGTATTTATTTCAATGGGCTGTGATAACTGCATGACTTGAGTATTTAAAAGAGTTTTTAAAATAGTCTATATAAGATTTTATGAATGGTATTTCCCATGGGTAGTTTTTAATTGTTGTTCTGATACAAATTTTAATATATTTTTTAATAATGAGAGTATTTTTGTATTATTTAATTAGCATAGTGAGGGTTAAATTTGTTTTATACATAGACATCTTTTTAGTTTGTTACATCCCAACTGGTACTGCTTTTCAGATTCAGATTTGTTTCATCAATAATGCTATCTTCCAAATGGCTAGTTGTTGTTTGTGTTGTATTTTTATTTTATTTTTTATTCTTTTTTTTCATTTTAATATTAATAAATTGTGTTTCTAGAAGTTTGATTTAGGTAGGTTGTGTTGATTTGAGGAACTGTGTCTGTGTACATTGTATGCACTGTTTTTGAAGTTTCTTTTTTTCCTCTTTTTGTTTAAATAGGGAAGATTTTTCCTAATTAATGATATGGACAAAGTAGCAATAAAGTAATGTTGGCAGAGAGGAACTACCTCATAATGTGAACAGGACGACGATTGAGAAATTATATCTATGCTTCAGGTAGATACATTTTAGCATATCTTTTATCAGTGTCCATAGTTACAATAAAATAAACATATTCACAAGCATTAAGCATTACAAATACAACTCCAGGTACATGCAAAATATAAAATATTACACATAAGATGTATTTTCTGATTGTTTAATTCAGCCTATCGCAGGATGATCTCTACCACACAACTGAAGTGTGTGTGTGTGTGTGTGTGTGTGTGTGTGTGTGTGTGTGTGTGTGTGTGTGTGTGTGTCACCAAATAAATTATACACATAGATGTAGCACAAACAAATCACGACCCCATGTACACAACACTGTGATGGAAATGTTTTTGCAATCCAGCTTAATCACAGAGACTAATATTTGTGATTCGCAACTGTATTCACTACATGTTCTTGATTTTATTTTTTTGAAGCTTCAGGTTACAAGCTAGGTGCTAAGAAATTACTTGCAAAGAGATCTCATCAAGAAATAAATCAAATGAAACAAATTTACACTGAAAAATCAGACTTTTGACACAGAGAAAATACACACCAGACAGACAGCTTTGTCTGTAGTAGAATCAGTACAATGGACAATTATACAGATGCTACCCATTTACTAAATAGATGAAAAAGAACATCTGGACTTTTCTGTATCAGAACTAGCACAACAGATAATTTTACATGTATTACTCACTTATTAAGTAGATGAGGAAACACAGGTAGTCATCCCTCAAAATAAATGATACTACTATCCAAAGCAAAATATACTGTATGCTGTTTTACTGTTTGTATAACATGGAATGCAATATAGAGATACTGTATTCCATTAGTGATTTTCCCTACAAATGTTATGACAGCACAAAACATATATCACTTTTAAAAAACATACACAAAACTATTGCAACATGAAATCAATGACTTTTTTTTCTAGTTTCCACATGGTACATTACAATGAAAAGCATTATTAACACATTTAACTATCCAGTAACAAGCTAACATTAAAACAATACATAATTCATTAACTGAACATTTAACAATGAATATGGTAGAGCCAGTTCAACAAAATTAAAAAAAGCGAAAATGCAACTGCCCATTTCAGAAAAATCATTTAAGTTGCAATATTCATCCTTTTACCAGGCGTTATTCAGAGGGACTAAAATGCACCCCCAACATAGATTTTATAAAACCCACCTGAATATTACAATATTGTTAATTGTTCAAAATGCAAATAACTAAGCTTGCTTAGTGTGAGTACATGCAATAAATAATTTGCAGATGATGCAAAAGCATTACATATAAAATTAAATAACTGGAACTTGTGTACATGCCACACAGTAGACATAAAAGTTAATCAGTTGTAATAGCAAATTAGGAAACAGTAAAAAAATATTTGTTTCAGCCACACAAATGAATGCAAGAAAAATCCCTCAAAAATGCCTAATTTTGACACGATACTTTGAGCACAAATGGCTATCATTAAATTTGACATTATCAGTAACACTCATACCTGCCCCTAGTTAAAACACAGCCCAGATGTTTACCTGGAAATGTCAAACTCCTCTCAGTCAAATGTTTTTCAAACAGAACATACTTTGAAAACTATTCTGCACAGAAATCAAGGTCAAAAGGTTTATAGTTTTCATTTCATCCACTATCAGAAATTTGTCTACTCAGTCACCCAGCACTTAATGAATTTAGTTTTAGAACATATATTCGAGAAGATAAAAACAAGTCATCTAATGCTTTGTTTAATTAATCGACATGGGACTATATCACCGTTACTGCATGACGTTGCTAAACTCTTCTCCCTCTTGTGTGTGCCTCCTTTGATGTTCAGCCAGCAAACGTCTAAACACAAACGGGTCTCTTAATAAAACACAATCACTAAAATTCTAAAGTATGCATTATGACTTGCCTTTTCACGCTTTGTAAAAGGCTACAATTAATGGAGTACACTTTACATTCTCAAATCCCAATTACCAATAGTGAGTGACATACTTATGAAGCTACCATACCACCACCCCCCATAAAAAGGAAGCAACATGTGAAGGGTCTTACATACGCTCTTCTAAAACTATGTACACTGACGGGTAATTTGCTGTTTCTTAAAGGCAACAACATATTATTCTGTCTGAAGAATGGAATGTAATCAGTGTTACTGTTGCAGAGATTAAAACAAATTGTCAAACCAAACGGGAAAAGGATAACAAACTTATTACCAGCATCGCTTTATTTATTAGGGCAACGCACTTTTTGGTTTCTTTAATAAAGGATCACTGGTGGTTCACTTACAATTCACTCCTTGCAGATCAACTGCAAATCAAAGATGCGCTGATGCCAAATAAATAAACAAAAAATAATAATGCATGCAGACATTTTGTATAACGCAAAGCAGTGTTGTGTAGAAACGTATAAGCAAGCAAGTTCCAGCATTGCCGTCCTATTTAGACATAACAGAAATGCACAAATCACAATAGTGCTGATACACCAATCTTGGAAACCGTCCTCGCAATCCGATTTATGTGTACGAAGATAATTTATGTCCAAAAGCGCTAATCAAAGCATCAGTTCTCCTTAGAGCCCGATTCTGTCTGTATTCAACATTATATGAGAAATATAAACACCGCAAGCAATCGAGCATACCAAATTATTACCTTACTCCGGTGCAACTAAACAGTCACCTGCGCAGGATGTTGACATTCCAACGCAAGTAATTTATGAGACACTAAAACAGCGCTTTTATGGACAGCGGACTAAACCGGGAGAAATAAAAAACAAAACAAAGAACACATAGAACACTTGCTGTGTGGGGGGGTTCGTTTCTCCCTTACCTGTCAAGGGTGCTTCTGGAGAGCTTCCTCTGCTCGGCTCCGCCATCTTCCTGCCCGAGTGTGGCTAATCTGCACAGGCGCGACGTCACCACCACCAGCAGCAGAGGTAAGCTGTAAATCTGCACACACAGTGATAACCGAGGACACCGGCTTATGTTGGTCTGGGTGAGCCTGTGCCCAGGCCTCTAAGTGGAGCGATAAGAAGGCGTGGGTAAGAAATGACTGTGGTGCTGACACCTTCCAGACGAAGTGCCGCAGGCTATATGGACTGGTTCGGGCTCTCCTGTTTCTCAGACATTTCTGGGAATGGGGCGGGTAACCGACTTCTAATAAGGTACTACTGGGCAGCAAATGTCAAGATACTAAAATAAATCTGTCTGGGAAGCTTTAACGCGTCGTGGAGAAAGGTAGTTGTACAATACTACATGTTAAACCTGCGGTTTTAAAGCGCTGATAGAAATACGAATTATTTGCTGAATGCTTGCTACCTGAATCCCTGACCTCTGCGGATTTACTTTAATGTAGCATAACCTGTTACTAAACAGGAATAATACGTTTTGGAAAGAGTGTCTAAGGAGCACAACTTCTTCTGACTTCTGTGTTTCCAGTTTAATCAATGACTTGATACGTGGCATTTATTTAGTCATCACACAGGTACAGGCGCTTCACCAGGAAATGCCTACAAACTGAGGTAGCAGACTTTTGCTTCACAGTGACATACTTGTTTGTTCACAAGTGAAAGGGCAAAGTGATTACAAAGTAAAACGTCTGGGAGTGCAGTCTTGTGAAAAGATCACGCTGACTTGTGTAAAGTGGCACTGCACATTTCCCAAGCTGTCTAGGTACAGGTCCGTCCTCAGTTTTGCACCTCACAGACTCTGAATTTCAGTCATTCAGTTTGCGTGAATGGCATTAATGTTGCTTATGTTTTCACCTGTGTAAATGTCAAAAGTCCTGTCAGCCTTTTAATTTGGGTAAACAACACTCCAACATTTGAATGAAGCGTGGCGTGGTTAATGTTAAGTAAATTCTATTGTTCTATCTATTCTAGAGAGTCTGTTTTGTTAAATTGTTGAGTATTATTTGTGTGGTGATGTAATACATTTTGTTGCATAGCTTCTTTGCTTGAAAGGTGAATACCTATAATAGTATATTTAATTCAGCCAACTGAGCTTTAATAATAACCAACACTAGTTCATCCCCGCATATCCTATACAGTAATTACAAATTTTAAGGGTGTAGCTAAGCATACTCAAATGATGTGTACAGTATACACGTATGCTAAACATGCTTATATGGGAAAAATACTTCTAAAAACAACAATTTAAAGGTTACAAGTGACAACAGTTGAAAATAACTTGCTCCTTTTCAATGTGTACAGAAACTACATTTTTGGAGTCGAGTACCTTTTTTAATGATAAAACGGCTGAGCAGAAATAAACATTAGATATGAGTCCAACATATACATTTCTGACCATACCATTGCAAGCATTCATGACCAGTAAGAGTACACAGAAGTGAGTCCTTTTCAGCCTTGGATGACCTGCCTGTTACCAAGACAAGACCCGTACCTTGGAACATACTTCTCAAATGCCCTTGATTTTGTCTCAGAATTTTTTTCTGTCCCTCTTAAGCCATCCTTAAACTAACAATTTTTGTGAGAAAATGAGGTGGATTACTAAATAATGATAGTAATGTGAGTTATAGTTCTTTTACTTCAGAAAATGGATTTTAATTTACCTTCTTTTATTCAGTCAACTTCTTAAATTAATAGTAGTAATATTTTTTAGTGTCTCTGATTATCCCTGATTATATCTGGTTTTGTCCCTATATCTAGAGGTAAAATGTTGAGAACTATGCCTCAGAGTATGTTCATGACCATATAAAACTGACCACCCTGTAGCAAAAAAAAAATAAAATAAACAAGTTCTTATGGGGAAAAAAATGGAGACAGTACATGTAATTAAATGACTTTGATTCTCAGCCACATTCATACATATAAATATTTTACTTCATTTGAAAGATGGGTATTACCAACATTTTTACACCTGGAAAACTGCAAAAACATTACTTTCAGCAGCCATAGGTTCATACTAGGCTATCTGCCCTAGGGCATTTACAAGCCTAGCCAGAGTGTGTTTGGCTATTGCCACCCTTTGAATTGAGTTTACTGTGCCCTTTTTTTGGGTTAGTTTATTGTGCCTCTGTCTAGTAGTGACACAGAAGTAATCCCCGGGGTAAACCTATGATCTCCCATCCACTCGTCAAGATTCCTCTTGAAGAGAGTCAGTGAGGGGCTCTGCCTAACATGGACTGGGATTTTATTCCAGAGCGAAGGGAGCCTCTGGGTTATGAATCTGTCCCTCTAGCATGTCCTATTTATTTCTGTGCTGAGGTTCAAGTCCCTCGAGTGCATAGCTCTAAGGGATTTGGATTTTCTGAGGTGGAGCATGTCCATTAAGTCCTGGTTTGACATAGCTTTATACATCAGGCATAGATCGCCTCTAAGTAGGCAGTATGCTACTGAGTAGAGCTGGAGTTTCTTTAACCGAGCAGCATATGGCATCTGTTTGAGTCCCTTGATCCTCTTTGTGAGGTACTTTTGGGGTCTTTCTAGTTGCTGCAGGTATCGGGTAAGGTACATCCCAGTTGGGGCATTGTATTCTATTATGAGCCTGATGAGGGATGAATAAAGGGGCACTATGACCTCCCTTGATCTAGATGTGAATCCTTTCATGATAAGGTGGGCTATATAGAAGGTCTTTCTAACCACTTTGGCAATGTGGTTGTCAAAGGAGAGATTACTGTCAACTTGGGTCCCTAATTACTTCTTCCGTACTTAATGGATTACCATCTATGTGGTAATTTGTGGGCACCTTGTTTTTGCCAAAGGGTATGACTATACACTTTTTGGCATTTAGCTTTAGGCCATGGCTCTGGCACCAGTTATCCATCTCTGTGAGACCCTTTTGGAGGATGCTTGTGTCAGCTGGAGAGTCAATTATGGCGCCCAGTTTGCAGTCGTCTGCGAACTTGGTCAGCCATAGTCCTCCCGTGTTAGCCTGTACTTCAGAAAAATATATACCGAACAAGAGAGGTCCCGGGACTGAGCCTTGTGGGACACCACTTGTAACTGGTTTAGAGTCTGACATGGCTCCAGCAATTCTAACCATGTAGGTTCTGTCTTTGAGCCAGTTTGCAACCCATCTTATGACATAGGGGTTTATATTTAAGCTGGAAAGCTTATCTATGATGCCCGAGTGGAGTATTGTGTCGAAGGCTTTTGTGAGGTCCAGGTAGGCTGTGTGGACTACCTTCCCTTCATCAATGGCCTTGGTGACTGTTTCAAAGAAGTCAACCAGGTTCAAGAGGCAGGATCTGCCCTTAACAAAGCCGAATTGGGTAGGATCCAGTGTCTGTAGGTCCCCAGTGTCTTTGTTTATGAGTTCCATGATGATCCTCTCCATAGTTTTGCAGACCAGGCTAGTCAGGCTTATGGGGCGATAGTTTCCAGGGTCCTTAGAGGCACCACCTTTGTGGAGTGGGACTACTGTCGCTGTACGCCATTCTTTGGGTACATATCCTGTAGTAAGGCTGAGATTGAACAGCAGCTTTACGTGAGGGTTTAGCTCTTCTTGGAGTTCATGTAGGACGCAACCCGGGACACCATCAGGTCCCATTGATGCTGTGTTTTTTGCTTTGGAGAGGGCGGTTTTCACCTGAGCATCTGAGATGTTAGGGAGGCTGCACTCTGCTGGGATAGTTATTTTCTCATTTGGGGGGGAGGGGGGAGAAGTTTACACTGAATCTGTGTGCCAGGATGTTGGCAATGTCTGTGGGTTCAGTGTATTTTTTGTCATTTTGGGTCAACTCTGAGCATATCTGGGAGTTGCCACCCAGGTTCCTAACATAACTAAAGAAAGCCTTGTGATTTTCTTTAGAGTCCTGTGCAATTTTTCTCTCGAAGCTGGCCTTGGATGATTTTATGAGGGATCATAGTTTTTTGCTAGTACTGATCAGAGATGCCTTCCCTTTTAGGAATTTTCCTCCTTCTGTTGTACAATTTATTTATGGCTGGGGTCCACCAGACTGGACGCCTGCCTTTAGAAGATTGGGTCTTGGTTTTGTTTGGGATAGCATGTTCCATGCATGCCTGGAGGTGTCCATAGAATGCATTTATAACTGATTCTGCAGTTTGGGCAGTAGTTTCCGCTGGCCCTTGGGCCTTGAAGGATTCCACCTCAGTTTTGAGAAGTGTGAAGTTCGCTTTTGTGAAGTTTTTCACTGTGGTTTTCTGGGCTGGGGGTGGGGTCGGGATGTGGATATCCAATGAGATTAATTTATGGTCCGATCTTACCAATGAGGGGTATACCTCTAGTATGGAGCATAGAGTCCCCATGTTGGTGATGACCAGGTCCAGTATGTTTTTCCCTCTTGTGGGAGTGGTGACTAGTTGTTCCATAGCATTTGAGTTTATAAATTCTAGGAACCTTTGGGCTAGGGTGTTGGGGCTTGAGTAGTGCTCCCAGTCTATGTTTGGGTAGTTGAAGTCACCCAATATAATGGTGTTTGGAGAGATCTTTATATTCTCCAGTGATATCAGGAAAGCCAAGTGGGATTCCTGATTTTGAGAGGGTGGTCTGTAACATGCTACAAACTGAATGTAGTTTTGCCCACTGTTAGTTGCACATGAATGGTCTCCGATGCCTTGTGCAATGCCACTAACCTGGAGGTGTGGGTATCCTTGATGAATATGGATACTCCTCCTCCTTTTATGGTTTGGTCCGAGTTTTGGGGCCGAAAAGCATGATACGAGGTATAACCTGGTAGTGCTGGGGTGCCCTCTGGAGCCTTGAACCAGGTTTCTGTCACTGCACAGATATCGATGTTCTCCATACTGAAGAGGGCTTTGAGTGCATGCATCTTGAGGTTTAGACTTCTGGCGTTGAGCAGCATTACCCTTAGTTTCTTATTCATTGTGTTGTCTATGGAGGTGGGTTTGTCTTTTGAGCCTTGCCTAAAAAAGGCACTATGGGGGTGGCAAGAGCCTTTGCCAATATCTGAAAGCCCAGGGGTGACAGGTGCAAGCCATCCCTAGTGAAGTAACGTGGCTTGTCAAGCATGTTTTCCCAGGCTGACAGACACTGGATCCCCTTTGAATGACACCAAAATTTTAGCCAATTGTTAAAATTGATCATTTTGTCTTTATACTGTGGCATCATTCTAGGTGAGGGTAAAATGCTGCTTAAGGTCAGGGTCATACTTGCCTGGGCTACAAGATCAGAGAGCTCCTCTGTGTCTCTTTTCATGTAGTCCAGGGAGGTACATCTCAGGTCGTTCACGCCAGCATGGACAATGACTGAGTCATATTTGTACTTGCTTTGGAGTGACCTGAGTGCTTGTGTTATGTGGCGGATCCTAGTGCCCGACAGGCAGCTCACTGTGACCTTCTCTTTGTTCAGTCTGGTGAGCGGGACATCAGTGTGTCTGACTATAGAGTCACCTATTACAAGTGTATCAGGTGTGTTATTTAGCCTTAAGGGCTGTGACTGTTTGACGCACTGACTTTGTGAGCTATGTGTTGCATGTGTTTTGTTTTGGGGTAGTGTTTGTTTGGATGTCTGCTTTGGAGGTCTCTGCTGCTTAGGCAGATTTTTATTTAGAGCCTCCGAGTATATTTTTGTGTGTTTATGTGTTTGGTTTGCTGTTGTGGTATGACTATGTGAGACTGGATTTGTGGTCTGTGAGGTTACCTTCTCCTCCTGACTGGTTGCACCAGTTCTGAGTTGAGAGAGCTCAGCCTCCAGATTGGCTATATGGTTGCATCTCTCACATATATTTGAACTTGTTGGGAGGAGGAGAGGGTTGTCTGTATACATGAGGCAGTTGTAACATTGCCTCAAGATTCCCAGATTCACCAGCTGGACTGGAGAGGAAGCCATTAACTGACCTTTGGACATGCTAGAATAGTACAGGGAACTCCTTTATCGCTGAATCAAAAGGACCAATAGGGGACAAGGTACTAGAAGGGAGTATATGAGGATATAGTGCTTTTAGTTCACTAGTGCTAACTTGTAAAATTGCTTATATGAGCAAGTGCAGGGCCTTAGATTGAGAATAGGGTGTTTAGTTTGAGAGATAGAGCAGTTGTAAGGGAAAAAGTGAAGAGTAGACTTTATGGAGCCAGGAATGGTTTAAACCCGATTAAGCGGCGCTGCCCGATGCTGCGCTATGCGGACAATCGCCCAAAGCCGCGCTAAAGCGGGTTTTCATACAGGGGACTTGATGCAACAAAGTCAGTGTTTTTGTTAAATTAACAACAAAAGAAGTGTAGTGACTATATTCCTGTCAAATTTATATTATTGTCTTTGCAACTTAGACATTTCCTTTGTATATATATATATATATATATATATATATATATATATATATGTGGTTATGCAAAGGAGTATGGAACATGTCATAGTTGGAACACATCATATTTGCCATTTGACATCATTAAACACAAGGAAACATTTAAGTTAAGCTTCATTGTTTCTATGTGCCACATTTGGTCACTGTTATCAAGGTGTATGACAACCATTCTGTTACATAAGGACTGATGTATGACAGTCATCAGTAAATGCATATGTTTTGGCAGCAACAGCGATGCACTGATATGAGTTACAATGACTGTGACAAAATGTATTTTAAGTACATAATACAAGTGTTTAAACAGTCATTTTATAAACCAGCACAGACCAGTGAATTTGTTTACAAATATATTTATGATCAACTATAGTGCTGAAAAAACTTTATGCCGTTGCCACCTAAACCCATACATTTGCAAAAAAAAAAAAAAAAAAATGAGAGTAATTTCTAGCTAAAAGAAGGTAAAAGGCAAACTGTCCTTTTAGTGAAATGTTATGGCTTTTCTCCAAAGGACTTGTTAGTATACATGTTATTCTTTGATAACTGGGTGCTTAATTTACTGCTGTAGAGTGCTTTGAAGAGTTATTTTGCAAAGGTTTCTGTGTATAGCTTAATTAATGTTAATTTTAGTGTTAAGAGCAGGTAATTTTTCCCATGCTAAGTGTCTGTGTTTAAAATTTATTTGCATTCAAAATATCATGATTAAAGGTTCAGTAGTATTAATCTACTTTCTTTGCACATTTTTCATAACTTTCTTTCTACTTAAGTTTTTACAATTATTAGTATTGTGTTTAAGTCAGTGTAGTTACTATTTCTTAATAGAAATACTAATAAACTCTGATTAAGTGCAACTGGATTTGAAATCATTTTCATTTGTTGGATGTTTATGCGAGAACTGTTTTATTGCAAGATTTTTGTTTAATTTGCAAAAAAAAGCCTCCATGATGATAGGTACTTGTGTTTTTATTTTGAAAAATATAGGCTTTGTTTAATCTGTATCCAGGAACATTCCTGCTTAAAATAATGAAATAAATAGCTTTAAATACTGGAACAAGGCAACAAGGAACTCTTTATACATATTACATGTGGGTTAAAAATGAAGACTGTACTCTATAATTGTAATATTATGACAGAAATCTCAAAAAATATGAACCAACATATCACTACAGATAAATTTCAGAAGCAAGCAGACCTGTAAAGGAAGTACCATGACAGCTGTGAAAATTGCAGTGCATCTGAAGAGAATATATGTGCATTCATACACACACACACACACACACACACACACACACACACACACACACACACACACACACGCACTAAAACTGCTAAGACACATACTTACAAAAAGCAAAACTAAAGTGAAACAAAACCATTAAAAATGAAATGTAAATGCATTTCAGAACAGAGTACCCATGAAGAAATATAAATGCATTTCCTTAACAAAGTTGAATGTCAATTTTTTATGAAAATTAAGGAATTCAATAGAAAATCATTATGTTCCACACTCTTGCACAGTACTCTAAGCAGAAGTATTTATTTATTTGACATTTGTTAACCCGGATAGTCCATCTGAGCAAAATCCCTTTTTCAGTGGAGGCCCGGGGAGAAAAGCTCCACAGTACAAATAAGCAAGAAAAGTTTACAAAAATTGAAGTTGAATACAATATACAGTAAAACAGTTTAGCAAATGTAGACTTATTAATTATCCTCTGGTGAGAGTAAATGCACTGATTGAACTACTAAATGAGTAGTCATTGTCTGCAAAGGGTTAAATACAGTTTTCAGGTAAGTAATTAATTTGTGTTCATAGTTGGTTACTAGGCATGCACTCCAGGAGATGAGCTCAAATTTCCAATTGCCCCAGAGTGCTGTCTGGTTAAATGACTTGCTCAAGGTCACACAGTAGGCAAATGAAGGTGGAAAGATTTAAACCCTGTATCATTGTTAGAGGACATAGCTCCTTAACAGATCACAGCTTTAGTCCTCTGTGATAACTGCCAGACTATGCAATTAAGCCTAGACGTGTGATGGATAAATCATAGAATCCATAAAAAATTAAACCAAGAAATATAAAATACAGAAATAATATTCACCAATTAAAGAATTCACATTAGTTGAATGATACTGAAAAGCAGGCCTGTCAAAATGAGGATGAAATTCATAAACATGGTCTTAACTCAGTGATGGGTTTAGGAATTAGCAAAGGCATAGTGCACTGAAACGTGAAAAGGAATCATATGAAGAGTGTCATTATGATCCCACATAATGTCATGAGGATGGGCCAAAAAGGTCAAGCAGACAGAGCTATGATCGTACTAGGTAAAGAAATGGAAACTGAAGATTTACATTCTACGTGGAAAAAGACTCTAGCAGAGAAAAACATGTTCATGTTATACATTATTCCATCTGAAAAATACATCAGCATGATGGGAAAATAACATTGATAGTTTTCCATATGTAGAAATGCATCTGCAGAGCAATTTGAAGAAAAAAGTTCCATTTTACACACACAGTATTTCATGTAAAAAAATGAACAAAGCAGACTGAATGAAATACTACAACTGCTGATACCCCAGATATTAATAGGATAAAAGTACAACCATGCTGCGTTATTCTTACCTTTTAACTGTATCCTGTTTTTAGGAACAGTTTTGCATTATTCTTCATAAACCACCCATTGTCCCAAAGGCCCCTAACCCACCAAATTGACATGTGTCTACGTTTACTATAACAAAATCAGCATATTACTAGTAAAATCAAACTTTAACATGCAACCATTTGAAGTAACAGGCATCATTAAACCATCTTTAGTAAATTTTATAATAGACGATCCACCCATCCATCCACAACCCCTTTTTCCCCATTTTTGCACATTGGGTTGGGATGTCACTTCACTAGTGACAATCATCTAGAGCCATGGTTTACACCACTGGGTGGCTAGACCTGCCATGGTGGTTATTCCATACCACACACTCACATGCACACACACACCTATGGTCAGTTTAGAGTGCCCATTCCACCTACTGCATGTCTTTGGAATATGGGAAGAAACTCCACCTACTGCATGTCGTTGAAATGTGGGAAGAAACCAGAGTACCCAGAGGAAATCCATGTGAACACAAGGAGGACGTGCAGACTCTGCACAGAAGGCACCCCTCCTGAGAATCAAACTGGGGAACCTCTTGCTGTGAGGTGACAACGCCATCCGCTGTACCAGTGTGACATTTTATTAAATTGTTGAACAGTATACATAATTGCAATCAAATAACCATTCTCCTTAACATTTGTGCTCCATGTTTGAGTAGTGTGGTTGAAATGCTCACTTCCAGAATGCTGACTCTAAAATCTATGTAAAACAAGACAGAGCAGTATTTAAGATTGACAAGTCCCTTTCAAACAGAAACACTTCTCTTGGAGCAACATTCCCAACAGCTCACTCCAGGAGAACAGGTATACTTTTGACTTGGCCTAGGAGAGGAAGGGGGGAGTACAAAGGGGGGAAGAATGCCTAAGCACTTACCCACCAGGCTGCCTTCCGCCACCAGCCTCTTCCCTTCACTTTCCCTAGCTGTCATTAACTTTAACCTACAACAGCTTTGAGTCTTGTACACTATAATGTGCAACTACCAATTACTGAAGAAGCAGTGAGAAATGCCTATTAAACAACCCCAAGCCCAGTTGGCTTAGGTGAACCCCACTATCTCTAAATCATAGAGGTTCTGTGTATGCAAAGTCACAGTAACTGAGAAAAAAAAAAAACAATGACAAAACTTCTCTCACTATCCTGTGATGTTGAACATCCAGGTGGTCTCTGTCACTGACACCTTGACTGTCCCTTTTTACATAAGCCTAGGAATAATGGATAACCATACTATAACTGCAAGAGGATACCTCTGCTGAAGTAAAGTCAGATGCCTAGCAATCCAAACGAGCAACCAGTGCTTTGGCACAAAACCAGGATCATTACTTCCCATGTGTATCAGTGCAACTTGTGGATGACCTATTGCTTCCTGCATCCCATCCAAGATTGGCAGGAGGTGACTCCTGTGCATCCCTCTGCACTCCTTCAAGATGATATCCCACAGACTGAGATCAAGTCCCAGTTATGTTCTACTAGTCTTCACCACTGCTGTTTTGGTCACCCAAAAATAACAGTGCCCCAGAGTCAATACTCTCTTGTGCACTGAAACACAAGCAGACAAGATAGAAATAAATGTTGAACTCTCTTACCTGCCATCTCCTACACAATTAATTTAATTACCTAATGTAAGACAAAAACACATTGGATGCCCACTTATCCACCCAATCAATCACCTCTATGGATTGACCTTGTCTCACTAAATCCAATAGCCCACATATTTAGAAGGAATGTGAGAAATAGCAATTTTCATGAATACCTTGGCTACCTTTGCCTATTCACAAGGCCAAACTGCCAAGGGCCCTCCAGCCTCACATTGAGGAAAGGCAAGACCAAGACACTCAGATTGCCTGATGACAGTTCTTACCAAGTCTTAGCCCATCTCTCTTGGTATAAAAGTGATGAGTTTCTTTATAGCACCACTTGTTGGCCCTTGCCTGCCTGATAAGTTTTCAATCTTCCAATTCAGACAAAAAGTGTTGCCTCTGTCAATTGTAAGTCTTTGCCAATCTAAACTCCCCAGCAACTCACTAATTCTGATTACACCCATATACAAGAAAACAGACTATGTGGCCCACAAATCATACATTTCATCATTACCACTCACCCTGTGCAATCCCTTCAAACATATCCTCAACTTGTGCCTACTAATGGGGATCATCCTGTCCCCAGCCAAACCTCAGATTTTCTCCCAATCCCTCACCGTACTCACAACCACCTGATTTTTGATGACATCTGGAGCACATGATACATAAACCACAATACTCAAAACTTCCAGAGGTACCTGAATTATCCACACAACCTCTCCTAAATTCCACCTGTGTACCATGTCCCTACTCATTACATGCACTGACCACCTTCTGTCCTTAACTGGCAGACTATCTTGGAATGACAAGAAATAGGCAAATGCAGAACCATAAACCTTCTTTGTGTTCCATGTTCATGACAGCTGGAAAAAACACTACCCTGCTACAAGCTGCCAATATTCCAAACATTTTCTGGTATCCCCAATGTGTGCTTCTCTGCTTCTGGGGCCAAACCTATATCTTGCAGAACTGAAAATGGGAAAGGCTGTCAGTAAAGCATTTACCTGGCTTGGGACACACTTAACCGAGAATAACAGATTTACTTTGAAGGTATACAGCACCTGTCTCCTCAAAAGAGCCTGCATTGAAGGCATCCTGTTAAACTTTTTTTCATTGAGACCAGAACTATTATTTCATTTTCTTAATGAAAATTCACCTTGCTGTTGCACCCCTCTCAAACCAAAGTAACAACCCAAATCAGCATCAGCTCCAAAAATGCAAGATCATGTTCCTGCTGCCTAGTCCTGGGGCCATGCTGCAGAAAACCATTTGCCCTTGAAATGTGGCCCCATACCTAGCCCATAGCACCATTCATGTATAGCTGCAAGTTAGTGGAAAAAATACAATCTGACTGCCACATAAGGATTCTATTAAAATGAGTCAAAAAGGCCTACAAATAGCAAGGTCCACCTTGACCCATTTGACCACCCACACCTACCATGGCCTCTGCAAAGAACATTGGTCAAGGAGCTTACAAGCAAAGTTTAACAATCCTAATAGTTCTATAGCTTCCCCACACTGGCTTCAGAGGCCTCCAGGAAAATGGCAATTCTACTTTGCAACCTCTCCAACTTATCTTCATGCAGCCTAGAAAACCCACTACAAACATCCAGTACCAAACCCAAAAATGTTAAAACCTTGGTTGGCCCCACCTGCTTATCTGTAGCCAAGTGCCACCCCCAGCTCCCCACAAAATTCTTGGAACCTTAAAATTCTCTCTTTGACACGTACTTATCTTCACCTACCAAAAGTAAATCATCTAGGCAGTGCACTGCCCTCTGAGAAA
>NC_056735.1:280278000-280415500 GCF_019279795.1 Protopterus annectens | reverse complement strand
CTTCAAGTAAAGATGAACACTATTAAGGTATATGTGCTTTCCAGTTAGAGTTCTTCGCAACTGTTTCACACTTTGTCTGTTAGTTCCAAAATGTTCCACACCTGGAAGACAGAAGGTTGCAAGCTGTGGTACTGTTGTTTGCTTGTCCTTTTGAAATGGATTTGTGTGCATTTGTTGTTTGTTTAACTACTTTTGAAACTCAGGTCATGGACCATAAATCTGACCTCTTGGAAACATAACAATGACTGTACTGCTACCCATACTTGTGTGTGGTTTTTTAGAATTGCTTCTCTCAGCTGACTCTCATATTTCCACCAAAACTTTCAACTTCTTTGCTTAAGAGTCAGAAGCGAAGACAAAAATATTAGGGGGATTGGCAATGGCCAAAAAACAGGGATAGTTTATAAATAATACTTTAATTCACTTAAAGAGTCAGTAGAATAATATTACATTAGTATGTATTTTTTTTGAACAATAAAACATATGAAACTCTAATGTCAGGCATTACTGACTGACTGTAATCCTCAGCAATTTATCAAAAAATCAAAATATTTATGAAGGGCAGGGCAAAAGTAGGAGTCAAAGTTAGGAACTTCTCCAAAATCAGGGACAGTTAAACTGTATAGATTCCACTCCAGTAAAGAAATCCTTCAATATAGCCAAGTTAATTTCAAAGGGAATATCTTCAAAGATCCAAAAGAAGTTTTCCTACCACTGTTCTCTTCATTTATCAGACATATCATGAAATGCAGTACCCTCTTTGGTATGTATAAACTGAAGCATAGCCTACCAGCTGCTCCAAGGTGACCTTGTCTCATATTTCAAGCCATAAAGGACCCAGTTCTATCTGACCTGTTTCTTCACAAAACCAGTGGCTCTACAAGCACCCACACTAGAGTCCTAAATCTATACTAACAGATAAACGTAATTCACTAAAGGGATAGGTTTCTAACTCAACCTTTCAAAACCTATGGAATAAGTTACCACTACAGGTTAAACAAAATGCTACTTTGGTTACCTTTAAGGCTAGTCTTGATGATTGTATAGGTTGATGTATATTTACACCAGGGTTATTATGTACAGCCCTGCTTGATTTGGGAGGTGAACACTATTAAATGCTTGAAAAGGGTCACAAGAACTTTTAAGTGCATTTGCTTAAAGGTGTATATGACGAGGCATCTGATAGTTCCCATGATTGCATTCCTTCTATTGTTCCCATGTTCTTATGAAGTGAGACATTGTATGAAATTAATCCTGGCAGTGGATCAAACTAACATTCAAAGACAAAGATTGTGGCCAGACCAAGTAACAACAAATCCAGACCAGGAAGCAGAGCAGCCAAACGAGTAGTTAATAAATAACAAGTCCTTTATTTCAGCCAGACAAAACCATCAAAAACACAAGCACTTTCGCTCAGAAAATTTCTGAGCTTTTTCAAGTGATGACATTTTGCTTTAGCAGGTATCTTAAATACTTTAACAGCCTTTCCATTAATTGGAAAACCATGCTGTTAATTAGTAGCTTAAAGTGAAACTGTTCTCTTTAGTTCATTAGTTACAGCCTAGGACAACATAAAATGCAATCACTTTTAAAAATAAAAATAAGATAAAAAATGAAAACATATCACATAAACCAGGTAACCATTGTCATAGTAAACCTTGACCAATTTAAAATAAAATCCACCACTTAAAATATATTAAATTAAATAATCCAAGTGTGCACATTAATTGATTCTAAAATGCTAGAATACAATGAACATCAGTTCAATAGAAAAAATGTGAATTGCTTAAAAAACGTGAACTTTCCTGTTAAAATTCATTATTTATAACCATATTACTTGTAGTTGTGTCTGAACACCAATTGTTCTACACTGATTTTAAAATTTTAAAGAACACTTATTGAGAATATATAAAAATTTATAGATTACTAAGACATTACTTGATGGAAGTATCCCTTGGACCGTTTGTAAAAAGTGTAAAACCATGACTTGTACCCATTTTAAAGCATGAAATACAAAAAACCTAAAAAATGAATGTAGGGACCTATAGTCTTGCTCTCCTTAATTTCAACACAGGTTTAATACTAATGGTGCCGTTCAAACCAGGGGGTCTCCCTGCGTCCAATCTTAGTTGCCATGTGAGCTCTGTATTTCATGCTTTAAAATGGGTACAAGTCATGGTTTTATACTTTTTACAAACGGTCCAAGGGATACTTCCATCAAGTAATGTCTTAGTAATCTATAAATTTTTATATATTCTCAATAAGTGTCCTTTAAAATTTTAAAATCAGTGTAGAACAATTGGTGTTCAGACACAACTACAAGTAATATGGTTATAAATAATGAATTTTAACAGGAAAGTTCACGGTTTTTAAGCAATTCACATTTTTTCTATTGAACTGATGTTCATTGTATTCTAGCATTTTAGAATCAATTAATGTGCACACTTGGATTATTTAATTTAATATATTTTAAGTGGTGGATTTTATTTTAAATTGGTCAAGGTTTACTATGACAATGGTTACCTGGTTTATGTGATATGTTTTCATTTTTTATCTTATTTTTATTTTTAAAAGTGATTGCATTTTATGTTGTCCTAGGCTGTAACTAATGAACTAAAGAGAACAGTTTCACTTTAAGCTACTAATTAACAGCATGGTTTTCCAATTAATGGAAAGGCTGTTAAAGTATTTAAGATACCTGCTAAAGCAAAATGTCATCACTTGAAAAAGCTCAGAAATTTTCTGAGCGAAAGTGCTTGTGTTTTTGATGGTTTTGTCTGGCTGAAATAAAGGACTTGTTATTTATTAACTACTCGTTTGGCTGCTCTGCTTCCTGGTCTGGATCAAACTAACATTCCTTCTATTGTTCCCATGTTCTTATGAAGTGAGACATTGTATAAAATTAATCCTGGCAGTGGATCAAACTAACATTATATTATTTGTTTGTTTGTTTTCTTTTTCTTCATAGATCACAAGACTTGCACATAAACTTTCTAAGCAAATGCACTATATTTGAAATATACATTAAACCCTGATCAGAAACCGGCACAAATAAATGGGTCTATATTAAGTTGTCGAAAACCCTCTTCAGCGAATGCCTGTTCGCCGACCACTAAACAGCAAAATCTAACTCCCACGAACATCTGCTTCAGCATATTTTTTCCTATGGGAAAAAACACACTTGGCCATCATCAGGAATTCGCCCTTTTCCTCACTGTAGTGCGATCTCGGAGTTGGTATATTTAGTTAGGGGAGTGTGGGAGCAAAGCCCCCTTATTTGAAGGGTTTTACATTTTTTCTGTTTTTTGGATGGCCAAGCAATTTTTTCTCCTAAGAAAAAATTCACTGAAACGGCTGTTTGCAGAAGTTGGAGTTTGCTGACTAGTGGTCGGCAAATAGGCGTTCGCTGAAGAGTTTTTTTGACAATGTAATATAGACCCCAAATAAATACATTATTAGATACAATTAACTAGAATATTTTATAGAGAGAGACTAATCTATCTATGGCACTTGAAATCTTTACAAGTAGTTTGTCATAAATTAAACACACTCTTTTCTCAAACCAAAAGAGGAGTAATAAGTAAATTGTGCACTTGGCTAATGATAAATCAAAAATCAGTTAAAACAAAGGAATGGGCCTAGTATCCCTCTAAGAAAGACACTCAGATCAACCAACTACATGATAACTTTTTTGCCTTGAGGAAATCTGCCAGAATAGCAACTAATACTACTAAAGCCTTAAACCTAAGACAAAACTAAATCAACTATGCCTCAAACCCTAATTTATTCTGGTATGAAATTAAACAGCTTATTGATACTCATGACTACAACCCACCATTAAATAACTCCCATGCTCTCTCATCTAACTTTGCTGAAAACTAAGCAATTCCTCCTAGACAATACAGTAAATTACCAATAAATTCTCATTCAACACACCTAACATTACCAGGAATAAAAGTCCCTTATCCCCCAATGTTACCGCTTAGCCTCCTTTGCAGCCATTTTTAATTTCTCTGCTATCAGAGCCAAATAAACTAAATAACTGCTACCTAAAGTAAATTCAAAAGGTTCAAATTTCAACCAACTGCACCCAACTTTTATAAAGCTTGCAGCTGAAAAAAATATTCAAACCACTGGCCCACAATTTTAATCTGCCATTGACCTCAGGTCTAGTCCCCAGTTTCTTTGAACACTATGTCATAATACCTCTACAAAAAATGCTCAGAACCCACATACCTAAAATATTACCACCCAGTATCAAACCTGTACTTCATCATTAAAACCTTTGAAAAACTACTGTAGAAGCAATTATTCAAGCATATGAATAACCGTAGACTCATTTGTGACTGTCAGAGTGGCTTTCACAATGCCTTTAGTACTACAAATGCCGTAGTCTCAGGCACCAATGCCATCTATAACAACATGAATTATGGGCTTATTATAGCTGGTATCTGCATAGATATGACTAGGGCATTTGAAGCAGTCTGTCACTTCCTACTACTTAACAAGCTTTCTAAATTAAACTTTAGTAGCCATGTCATAAGATGGTTCTGTAACTATCTAAATGACAGAGCATACCAAGTATATACCAGTAACACACCATCAACACAATCAGTTGTAAACAGTGGTGTACCTGCCTTGACCTACCATCCTTGAATTTTATACTATATGAAGATAACATCCTATTTATAGAATACAACAAAACTTTCAACACCATCTAATCTAAACCTCAGCTTAACTTCTTACAGCTTTGCATTTAAACAACCTCTAAGAAGCAGTTTATTAACCCTCAAAGACAACCTTATGATCTTTGCAAGAAAACCAACATAAAATCAGTTCCACCATTCATCCTTAAAGATTTCATTAGCAATAGCATTCCCTATGCCACACGACAGAAATGTCTGGGAGTGACCCTAGAGCCACGCCTAAACTTTTATACACACAACGACAGCAACATTTCCAGTAAAGTACACTCAGAACTTAAATTTAGTTATTGTATCTCCAATCTGCTTGCAATCACAGCCAGGATAGCAATTGCTGGAAGCATGCTATTACTAGATATTGAGTACTGCTTACCCATGTTATGCTTTCACTTATCTTATAATACCAACATACTAAAGGCTATTGAAAATACAATTTGCATATTTGTTCCCTTAGCACATGCCAGAGAGCATCACTGTGATGTGCTTCAGACTATTGGCTGGCTCCCTATAACTCACAGAGTAAGACTTCCAACTAGTAGTCTCAATTTTAAAATACTAGAACAAGGTTATTGGCCCAAATGAAGAAAATATTAGCAATGTGAAAGCAATCCTACACATTCAGAAACAACAACAAGGAAAGTATCCAGATAGTTAGACCTCATTTTAAGAAAACCATAGAAGAATCAGCACTCTCCAAACTAGGTCCATCTATTTGGAATATATTACCAGGTGAAATAAGAAAACAACATATTCTAGCAGCATTCAGATCTACACTAATGAAACAACATTTGGAGGAAGCCACCTGTACCTGCTTTTGTGACACTGGATAATAATCCAGTCTCATCAACCATACTTAAAAATGTAAGAAGCTCTATTATTGTAGAACTTGTCAAATCATGCAAATACTGTAAATAATCAAAATTTGAGAACAAAATATGCTGTTACTGTCTTCTGTATATCACTATGTTTACAATATAGTAATCTAATTTATAAAAACACTGTAACCTTCTCTGCTTTGATCATTCACCATTATATATTATGTCTTCTTTGCTGTTTGACCTAGGTCATGACTGAAAAGGATCAGTAGACCAATTCACCAACCTGGTTAACAAATGACAAATAAAGTGACTAACTTTTTTCACCACCTTTATTGAATTATCACTTAAGATATAGGCAAACATACCTTTATATAATAGAAAACAAACCATGTTAACATGTTCACAGTTACAAGCGTTATACATGACAGATATTCTTTTATACAATTATCAATCTAACATTACATAACTTGCTCAATTCCTGTCTTGTCTTAAACTTCTCTCCTCCTACAAAACATTATGCTGTATGTATTGTTCCCACAATTTCCATTTTTCCATCTAATTTGCTCTTACCCCTTTATAAAGATCCCATTTCCAGTTATTTTATCTCTGTTACAAAATTCACTAATTCAAATACAGTTAGTATAGACTCTGATTTCTATTTTCTAGTAATTCCTTTTTTAGCAACCACCAGAATTAAACTTAACTATGTCTAGGCATTTCAGATCCATAACTCTAAAAGAAATCTGGACACAGCCTAAAATAATGGGGGGGGTGGGAGGCAAGTTTTAAATATTGCTGTTATAAACATCAAAAGTTGTTAGAATAAAATGTTTTCTATTGCAGTGTATTTCCTGAAGGATATAAAGTCCAAAACTCAAATGTTTGTCATTATTTACTGACCTCACTCCTCAATGATTTGCCAGAAAAATCACAAATTTTATGAGGATCAGCCCAAAAATATTAGGTAAAAATCTTGATAGTTGAAAGCTATGTTAAGATCCTGTATCCAAGCTCAAACATTTTTTCCTTAGTTACACCCATTTGCTCACCCAATATTTTTGACAGAGTACTCTGTAGGCAATTTTTAAAATCTGCCAACTCATTACACTCCCAAAAAATATGTTCACATTTATCTCTTTCTTCTACATCACACCTCCAATATTTGCCACCTACCTGACAAAAAAATTCTTTGGAGTCTGCTTGGGGAATAAAAATACCTATACAAACACTTCCAAGCAAAAATTCTAAATCTTCTAGACTCTTTTGCATATTTGGGAGCCATACATATGTCCTCCCTTTGTTTCCTTGGGAATTACTTATCCAGTCTCTCTCTTCCTAACCTTTTCTAACCTCCTCTGATTGATTCATATAGTGCAGTATTTTATATGCCCTACTAATTATCCTTTTGTAATAGTATCTTCTGTACTGTATTTAATTAAAAACTTTACCAAAGCAGGTCTTTCACTTAGGATGCCCCTGTCCCTTTCTATTTGCCTATACTCTGATATCAGTCCCTGATAGTGAAGAAAGTTTCTAGCCAGCATTTCAAATGTCTTCTTGGCCTCTTACCATTCTATTACTTTTACCTTGACTAACTTTGTGTTGGCAGAAAAAAAAAAAGGGAGAATGCTATGCTGGTCCCCAATCAGAAAACACGGGAACATGGAGGTCATATGATGCCCTTTGTTGGACGAGAATAGACTTTATAGTTACTCACACTTTCAAACTTACAGGAGCCCTTTGTCATGAATTAATAAGTTATTTGTTTTAAATACAGTGCTAGAAAACCTACTTGTGTCTAGAAGGAAGACCCCTACTTTTTAACATATTAATTAATGACCTACACATGAGAGGCCACGGTAGTGCAGTGGTTAGCGTTGTTGCCTCACAGCAAGACGTTCTCCCGTTCGATTCTCGGCTGAAGCGCCTTCTGTGTGGAGTCTGCATGTCCTTCCCACAGTCGAGTGACATCTGAAGACATGCAGATTGGTGCGTGTGTGAATGGGTGTGCCTTCTTTGAAGGTTGGGCATTGGGTTGGCAACTTGGCACAGTAAAAAATCCACTGCCAATCATTAGTAGACATGATTTCCGCTGTGGCAACCCCTAACCGGGAAAAGCCGAAAGACTTAATTAATGGCCTACACACAGCCAGAAAACATGCCACTGTTGTGCAGTATACAGATAACTTGGCATTCATCTACGCAGCACAAAGCCTTGATGAGCTTGAAAAGCTAACCCAGAAATCTGTCATCTCCATCCAGGATATCTTCTTATTTAATACATTCTGCAAGAAGGTGCATTGCTTCAACCTTACTGCTTCTTATATTCTTTTGCAGTGCTCCAGCACTGATTAACCTACAAACCGCACAATCCATCCCTCTTGATCAATGCTATAATAAAGCTTCAGTCTCTACATAGCACCATTTAATAGTTCAGATGGTGACTCTGTGCACTCCACCTATGTACAATGGATATAAAAAGCATACACAACCCTGTTAAAATGCCAGGTTTTTGTGATATAAAAAAATGAGACCACAATAAATCATTTCAAAACTTTTCCCACTTTTAATGTGACCAACAACCTGTACAATTCAATTGAAAAACAAACAAGTCTGTTAGGAGAAGAATATAAAAAATAAAATGTACAATAAGCTGGTTGCATAAGTGTGCATACCCTTAAACTAATACTTTGTTGAAGCATTTTGATTTAATTACAGCATTCAGTCTTCTTTGGTACACACCTGCCATCAATTAAAGAGACTGTGATTAACCCCAAATAAAAGTTCAGCTGTCCTCGTAGGATTTTGCTGACATTTACTCAGTTGCCTGCTACAGCAAAAGCCATGGTTCTCAGACAGCTTACAAAGCATCAAAAGGGTCTCATTGTTGAAAGGTATCAGTCAGGAAAAGGTTACAAAAAAATTTCCACAGCATTGGATATGCCATGGGACACAGTGAAGACAGTCATCAAAAAGTGGAGAAAATATGGGACAACAGTGACGCTGCAAAGAACTGGACGTCTCTCCAAAATTGATGAAAAGACAAGATGAAAACTGGAAAGGGAGACTGCCAAGAGACCTACAGCAACACTGAAGGAGCTGCAGGAATTTTTGGCAAGTACTGGTTGTGTACTACATTTGACAGCAATCTCCCGTATTTTCCATATGTCTGGGCTATGGGGTAGGGTTGCAAGACGGAAGCCTTTTCTTAGACAGAAAAACATCCAGACTCAGCTAAAATTTGCAAAACAATACATCAAGTCTCCCAAAAGCATGTGGGAAAATGTGTTATGGTCTGATGAGACCACCAAGGTTAAACTTTTTGGCCACAATTCCAAAAGGTATGTTTGGTGCAAAAACAACACATTGCATCACCAAAAGAACACCATCCCCATGGTGAAGCATGGTTGTGGCAGTATCATGCTTTGGGGTTGCTTTTTTTCAGCTGGAGCTGGGACTTTAGTCAAGGTGGAGGGAATTATGAACAGTTCCAAATACCAGTCACTTTTGGCTCAAAACCTTCAGGTGTCTGCTAGAAAGATGAAGATAAAAAGGAATTTCACCTTTCAATGTGACAATGACCCCAAGCATATATCCAAATCAAAAAAAGAATGGCTTCACCAGAAGAAAATGTAAGTTTTGGAATGGCCCAGCCAGAGCCCAGACCTAAATCTAATAGAAAATCTGTGGGGTGACCTGAAGAGGGCTGTGCACAAGAGATGCCCTTGCAATCTGACAGATTTGGAGCGCTTTTGCAAGGAAGAGTGGGCAAATATTGCCAAGTCAAGATGTGCCATGCTGATAGACTCCTACCCAAGAAGACTGAATGCTGTAATTAAATCAAAAGGTGCTTCAACAAAGTATTAGTTTAAGGGTGTGGACACTTATGCAACCAGCTTATTGTACATTTTTTATTTTTTATATTTTTCCCCTAACAGATTGGTTTGTTTTTCAATTAAATTGTACAGGTTATAGGTCACATTAAAGGTGGAAAAAGTTTTGAAATGATTTATTGTGGTCTCATTTTTTTATATCACAAAACCTAGCATTTTAACAGGGCTGTGTACACTTTTTATATCCACTTTATCTAGACTTTATAACTCCTTGTCCCTACTACTTAGACAAAATTATAACAGACTTTTCAAAATTAAACTCAAACAACACTTATTGGATACATGCTGTGCTCTGGTTCCATACCAGGCTAGCCCTATACTGTGTTCACCTTTATTTTCAGCTTTTCCTCCCTCCTCTCTCCTCACTTACAATATATCTTATAAAACTATTACACTTACAGCAGGCCTTCCACTATTTTATTTCTCCTTTCCCTTTTCTGCTCTTACTAAAAATTACTCCACACTCAAAATGCTTCCTGCCTGCTTTATTCTAATCCTCATTTTCCTGCCTCTCCATCTCTAATATCTTGCTATCTGTTCTATCCATAATTTTCCCACTGTGCTTTCCCTGTTCCAAATCCACTTACTGTAACTCCTCTGGAAGTAGACTTTTCTCTCTGTATCTACTCTCTACACAATCTATTTGGCCATTACCTGAGAAAGAATAGTTGTGTAAAACCTTACCATAACCATAGATGTCCTTCTCTTCCATGTTGCAGTATTCTTAGTGTGGGATTCCCCACCTCAGATGACCCGAACATCGGCTCCTATACAAAGCTTAAGCCTGGCTGCTGTAAGTACATGGGATGTCACATGTAGGGCCATAAACCAGGGACCTTAAATGTGATGTCTGCATGCATAGACCTCAGAACTTAAATGCTCAGTTGGACAGTCCAGAAGAGACAACCAAATGATGTCAGCAAGAGGTGCAAAGTGCCATTTTCTGGCTAGTCTGACCATAGTCTACGGGGTGCCTCAGGGTACCCTTCAGACAGAATAATAAGAGAAAATGGGATAGGTGGGGGGATACTGCAACATGGAAGAGAAGGACATCTATGGTTATGGTAAGATTTTACACAACTATTCTATGTCCTTCTATTCCTATGTTGCCGTATTCTTAGTGTGAGAGAGTGCCACAGCTTATTTAGAGGGAAGGGTGGAGGCAGAGGTAGCTGATTCCAGAAAACCCTGCAGAATTGCCGTGGCAAACCCTGCCCTGCCTCCGGAGATGTGGTCCAATTTCTAGTGTCTGGTGAAAGTGTGTATGGTGGACCAGGCGCCTGCTTCCAGAATGGATTGTGTGTCCAGGCCTTTGAGGAAGGCTTTGGAGGATGCCACAGTCCTGATAGAATGAGATCTTACTCCCTGGGGTAGGTCCTTGCCATGGTGAGATTAGCAGAAGCAGATAGTTTTTCTGATCCTGCAGGAAATGGTTTGTTTTGAGACTGTCTTGCCCAGGGCTCTGGGTTGGAAGGATACAAATAGTTGGTTGGATTTTCTGATGGACTTAGATTTATCTAAATAAATTCTTAGTTGTCTGTGCACATCCAGGGAATGGAGTATCCTCTCACTATCATTAGTGGGAGAGGGGAAAAAGGTGAATGGATTGGTTTAACGACAGTTCGTTGACCACCTTTGGCATGAAGGAAGAGTTAGTGTGCAGGGTCACCCTATCCTTGTGGAAGGTAGCGTAGGCCATGAGAGCTTGTAACTCTGAGCCTTCTAGTAGAAGTAAGGGCCACCAGCAGTAGAGTCTTCCATGTGCAAATTTGGAGCGATGCATCACTGGCTGGTTCGAATGGAGGCAGTGTGAGTTTTTCCAAGATGAAGTTTAGGTCCCAAGGAGGTGGGATGGGTTTTCTTGATGGTCTGTGTGTCTTTCAGGAATAGATTAACATCTAGCCTGGATAGTAGAGGGGGTTCTAGTGGAAAGCAGGCAGAGACTGCAGATAGGTAGACTTTCAGTGAGAGGTATGAAAGGCCAGCCCTGATAAGTTCACACACACATAAGTAAGGACTAGAGGGGTATCTGCTTGAAAGGGATCCCTGTGCCTATGGAGACACCACTTGGAGAATATTTCCCATTTTGACATGTAGGATCTCCTTGTAGTAGGTTTCCTGGCCTCCCTCAGGACTAAAAGCACATCCTCAGTGTAGTGGTGTCTTAAGGGAATTAAAAGTTTATCACCCAGAGTGTTAGACCTAACATCTGTAGGTGAGGGTAAATGAGAGATCCCTTCTGTTGAGTGAGTAGGTCCAAATTGTGGGGTAACTCATGGTGATTGCCCTTGCTAACTTGGCCAATAGGGAGTCACCAGCAAGATTTTGGATTTTTCCTTCCTGATCTTCAGGAGGACTTTTTGAATGAGTGGGACAGGTGGAAATGCATATAGAAACCATATCTTCCATGGAATGCTGAAGGCATCTACCCTCCATGCAAGTGGAGAGTGATCCTTGGTGCAGAATTTCTTCAATTGACTGTTCTTGGGGGAGACGAGCAGTTTTACCTGAGGTGTACTTCACCGGTGGACACTGTCTAGGAAAATGTTCCTGTTCAGCATCCACTCATGCTGTAGAGAGGATGTTCTGCTGAGAATATCTGCTTGTTGGTTGTCCCGGGAAGGAATGTATGTTACCTGCAGGGATAAGTTGTTTCTAGAGACAGGGTCCCACATTTGGATTGTTATCCAGCAAATGAGGTAGGACTTGGTCCCTCCTTGTTTGTTGAGGTACCACATGACTGTGGTGTTGTCTGTGAAGTTTAGAATGTGGCCTGATTGCGGGATTGGGAGAAAGGCTTTCAGGGTCAGAAGGACTGCTGTCATTTCCCTCACATTGATATGTTTCTTTTGGAGGGTAGGATGCTAGATCTCCTGTACCATGAAGGCCTTTATGGTAGCCCCCCCCACACCCTAGGTCTAATGCATATGTGTGCATGTACTGGGTTGGAGTGGGGGTGGGGGGGGTTGAAGTGGAAGGCCTGGGTTCTTTAGTACTTGTTGAATTCATCATCTTAGCTCTACTTTGAGGCAGGGCAAGAGTGTGATCTGAAACTCCAGAGGGTGACCGTGTTGGGGCCACACATCCTTTAAGTACCACTGCAGTTTTTGCATATACATTCTGGACAAAGGCAGCATAGGAATGGTGGCTGCCATTAGCTCCAGGACCCACAAGAATTGTCTTGCAGATATCTGTTGAACCTGCAATTGGTTTTGGACGTGGGTAGAGAGGGAGAGAACTTTGTCCTGAGGGAGGAATGCCTGCATTAGATCTGTTCTGATTCTGCAGCCCAGAAAGATTTTGTCCTGCTGAGGGATTAGGGATGATTTTGGGATGTTGAGGGTGAACCCCAGGCTCTAAAGCAGGGAAATGGTGAACTTCAGATGGTTTTGTAGGGTGTCCTCTCTTTCTGCTAGAATGAGGATGTCATCTAGGCAGGGATACATTTGGACACCTTTGGTTCTGCAAAATACTATAGCTGGAGTTAGGCATTTTGTGAATACCCCAGGTGCAGTAGATAAACCAAAGGGCAAGGCTGTAAATTGAAAGCGTGAGCAGGGCCCAGTGAAACACAAGTATTTTCTGTGGGAGGGTTTTATGGGGATACGGAGGTTGACCTTCTTCAGATTGAGTGTGGCCATGAAGGCCTGGGCTGGCACTAATGGAAGAAGGGTTTGTAGGGATAACATTCTGAATGATGGAACATTTAGGAATAGGTTTAGAAAGGACAGATATAGTATTGGCCTCCAAGGGCCATCTTTTTTGGGGACCAGAAATAATCTTGAGTAAAAGCTTATTCCTTCCTGTCCTGGAGGGACAGGTTCTATAGTTCCTAGGTTCAAAAGGTCCTGTAGGACCTGAGGAATAAGATGTAGTTGATTTTTTGGGGGGAATGGAATGCACCTTATAAAGGGTTTTATCTTCCAAGAGAGGAAATATCCTTCTTGTATTATTGCCAGCACCCAGTGGTCTGAGGTGATGGATCTCCAAAGGGGGAGGCAGTGGGAGAGATGGACTGACAAGGAGAGGTGGGCAAGGCAGTCATGCATTGTTGGAGCCATTTCTGTCCTGAAAGGGCTGCCTTTGATTAGGCTGCGAGGCTGCTGGTCAGGAGGTGGTCTGCCTCCTGGTTCCTCTCCTATGCCTGGAAGAGGATGGGGTAGCAGAGGAGGGTGTCCTCCTGACGAAGGTAGTCTCAGCAGGATATTTTTTGTAATATTTAGGAATGAGAGACACCAGCAGGTGCTTGATGTCTTGCAGTTCTTTACTTTTCTCCTGAAGGTTTTTAAAGAGGTCTACAGACTATTTTCCAAACAGGAGGTTGTGGTCTAGAGGGGCATTCAGGATTTTTGACTTGAAATCCTCTTGTAGGGCTTGAAGGTGTAGCCAAGAGTATCTGTAGAGTACTGATGCAGAAGCTGCAGACCTTGCAGAGGCCTCTGCTCCATCATAACCTCATCTAATGGAGTGTCTGGCCACTTGAGAAGCCAGTTTTGATGCTACCTCTGTCTTGCTAGGGCAGTCAGGAGTGGATGACAGGAGAGTAGAAGCTTGGGATGCAAGGTCCAAAGCATATTTTTTCATATGGGTTTAGTAGTCAATAGCTCTGAAGACTAGCGTGGAAGAGGTATAAACCTTCTTGCCTATCATGTCTATGTTTTTGCTATCTTTGTCAGTAGGCAAAAGAGACGATGAAGGAACCAGTCTTGACTGCTTGTCAGGTGATACACCAATCACTACTGGGTCTGCCAGGGGTGGTTTTACCAGGAATTGTTTTTTTGTCATCTGGAACTTTATAGAAGCGGTCAGGTCTCTTAGGGGCAGAAGGTTGTGAGCCTGGGTTTTTAGATGCTGAAGAGAATGCATCAACGTAGGCAGGAATAACTGGAGGGATGGCTGAAGGAGAGGGAGATTCCACTGAAAGTAAATCAAAGTATCTCTTTTGAGTTTCAATCATTTGGGAAGTGTCCCATTTAAAATATTCTTTCATTTTTGTGATGGTCTCCCCAAAGGTGATATCCTTTGGTGGAGAGTCCCCTTCTATGGATTCTTCATCAGGGGAATAATATTCTAGTGGGGAGGCAATTTGAGATGAATAAGAAAAGGATTTATCTGAAGATGAGGAGGTAGGCCTAGGACTGAGAACAGGAATGATGGAAGGGGAAGAGGCCGTGGTCTCAGCATAGTCAGAAAATGTGATGGTCTTTCATATCCTTATGCAGAATCTGGTGCCCGCATCAGCATTACCCTTCTTAGCGCACATCAGCTAACGGTTGGGTACAGCAAACTAAGCTCAAGCAAGAATTAAACAAAATCCCCAACGGAGTACTTAGCTTTAGATGTTTTAAAAGCAGAGGAGCGAAGTGATCAATGTGATGGTTGACTGCAGCTGAAAAGTTCTCAGGTTTGTGCATACAGACATCACATTTAAGGTCCCTGGTTTATGGCCCTACATGTGACGTCCAACGCACTTACAGCAGCCAAGCTTAAGCTTTTGTATAGGAGACAATTTTCGGGTCGCCTGAGGCAGGGAATCCCACACTAAGAATACTGCAACATAGGAATAGAAGGACATTTCCTCTGTACTACTCCTGTGTGTGTTCTGCATGGTATTGCAGCAATTATCTCATTGTGCTCTAATACTGCTTTGCAACTGTGTTTAAATGTGACTGATTTTTAAAACTGATTTAGCACAAATCTGCTCTGTATATGTAATTGTGAAACATTATCAATGCAATTTTAAATCTGTAGGATAATCTCCTGCTTTTGAAACAGTTTACTTTGTATTATGTTATCCTACTAGAAAATTTACTGTGACCTTTTTTTTCTCTTTTATGTACTTTTTTCATATTGATGTATGGAGCTTTTCTCTCCAGGCCTCCACTGAAAATGGGTTTGTTTTTGCTGACTCATTCAGACTATCCTGTTAAACTTGTGTAATTAAATAATGGATATTTATTTCAGTTTCACTTAGGAGTACAATAAAACATTGCAGATTTTTTTGATCCACCTGTACAGTACTGGAAGTTTTGAAATGTGCAATAATGCTGTTTCGTGGACTGCATTAACTTCATACGTCATCCCTAATAGTAAAGGCTGCTGCAAAATCTGTAGATGATGAAATGAAAATAATTTAAAGACTACACTGTTTTCAGTTAAATAAACTAGTCTGACATGGTGCAGAACTAAAAATGCTCTCTGATTTCATATTAACATATAATTAAGAAGGCAGCTATCACTTCATTTTAAAGGCATTAACAAACAGTCTTAAAGGGATAGGTTTTCTAAAAGGTGCCATGGTGTAAAAGTTATTATTATGCAGAAAACAGAAATAACTGACTTTTTTACCCTACACTTCAAGTATAAAATGGACAAGATTTACATTTGTCAGTTTGCATTTCCAAGTGTTTAACTCCCCGATCAGTGTTTCTAATAGGAAATTACTGCTGGAGCAATTGCTATTATTTGCATGCCAAGAGTGATTCATTACGTGTCTGCTATTCTTTTTTCTCCATGGTTATACAACTGTCAAGTTATCATATTTAGGGGGGAGAGCTATATTATTCTGCAGTCAGCACTTAGGATTAACTATACCTAGGTTTTCTGTAAAACATATACTCCCTGTAAGCTTATTTATATGCAGTTAGTTACCCATACAAGCTCCATTCTATATTCAAAATAAAAAATCTAATCCTGCAAAGAAATGCAAACACATGATAAACAAACAAGATCAATCTGCTTCCATGAATAAATGTGATGCAGGTTTGTCTCTTTCCAGCAAGCACTATAAAAACTTCCAACTTTTAGTGCCATTTTGTTCCTCTATATCATAATGTGAGTGCCTTTTCTCAGTCAGAAAGGTCATTGACTGTTGAATCCAGAACACTGTCTACACTGCAAAACAGTTAAAAGATATAAAACAGTTTGGTTACATAACTGAGGCAGCTGGGACTATACTGTGTGCTAATGTAAGGTGAATCACTCATCAAATTATTTTTTTTTCATGTTTTAGTTTTTTTTATGTCATGCTAATAAAAACTACAGGACATAACAGGAGGCGAAAGGGGGTTGCTCTTACCCATGCTTTGGGCTAAATCTACCAGTGATACTTTGTAGGGCTGAGGATCAAAAGATAAAACCAAAGACCATGGCCCTGTGTAGGTTACAAAATGCCATGTGTGGCACTTAGAGAATACCTCAATAGCTGTGATCAGATAAGAATCAATCAGAGGAGCTTAGAAATGTTTGGGAAGAGAGATTGGATAAGCAATTCACAAAGAGACAATGGGTGAATATATATATATGTCTCCAAAATATGTAACAAAATCTAGAAGATTTAGGATCTTTCCTTAGAAGTGTTTACATAGGTATTTTTATACTCCAAGTAGACTCCAAAGAATTTTTCCTAATTTAGACAGCAAATGTTGGAGGTGTGATGGGGAAGAAAGAGGTAACTGCGAACATATTTTCTTGGAGTGTAATAAGTTGGCAGACTTTAAACATTCCCTGCAGACTGATCTGTCAGGGATACTGGGTGTTGAAACTGCTGTAAATAAGGAAATGATCTTTTTGAGCTATGATACAGAATCGGAATAGCCTAGACATAGTAAGGCCTGGCTGAGTCTAATTATGGTGGCTGCCAAAAAAAACAATTACTAGAAAATGGAAATCAAAGTTTAAACCAACTTTGCTAGTAGTGAATATAGTAACAGAGATTAAGCAAATTGAATTGGGATCTTTATAAAAGGGAAGGAGCAAACTACATAGGAGAAATGGGAATCATGGAAACATTATATGTAGAGGAGGAATGAGGTTTAAAAGAGGAAAGGATTTGAATGAGCTATGTAATACTTAATTGACAATGACTGGATATATTAAAAGTGATGTATAATATTTGCAACTACAGTTGTCCCAATGAGGTCTGTGATGCATAATGTTAGCAACTAAAATTGTTAATGTGGTTTGTTTTTCATTTATACACATGTAAGATTACCTGCGTTGTACATGATAATTTAATAAAAATGCTCTTTTTGTTTAAAAGAAATAGCTGTGGTCAGATAGCAATGTAGTGTGCCATGTCTATATGAATAAATACATTTTCATCTGTGAGTGATTCATGAAAGTCTCTGATGTACAACAAGGCATACATCTCAACCTCCTCTTATTACAAGAATTCATGACAAAACCAAAAATAACAAGGGACAAAGGACCAAAATCAGGGACAGATTTCAAGAATTGCACTGGTAAACTTAAAAAGTTGTTAGAATTACAGGTTTTCCATTAACATGCAACTTCTGAAGTATAAGTCTGAAACTCAGATGTCTGTCATCATTTAGTAACTTCAATTCTCAATGATTTGCCAGAAAACTACACAGTTTATGAGGTCCATACTGAAAATGTGATGCAAAAATCAGGACATTCAGCAAGTTTCTGGACAGTTAAAAGGTATGCGACAAGGGGACCCTAGTGGTGAACATAGCAGTGCGGTAAGAGTTCCTACTAATGATTTGAATAGCACAGTGCAGGTAATAAACTAGATTTCTGAGTGCTTCATTATCACAGTAGGATATGCCCAGTGTATCTTGGCCCCTGCCATGGAAGAGTAAATGTACAACAACTCTAAAAGTGTGCATTAAATCCAATTTATATCAGGCTTCAAGGCATCCCACCAAAGAAGTGAAAGTTCACTACACAGAAGGATATATACACTCAGCTGGTTGACCAATACCATTTCAAAATATATCACCTTGGGATGTTTTCTACATACTTATTCACCATAATTTGTTCATTTTATTTATTTATTTAGTTTACATTTGTTGATTAGTATAGTCCGACTGAACAAAGCATATTTTCAGTAAGGATTCAGAGAGAAAAGCTTTGTTGCTATTAAAAATAGCCATTATTTTTAAACACAAATACTTGTGCTTTATGGATTGCAGCACTTCGGTAGATAGGTGAGCTGTTTGTGCCATAATAGCACTGCTCTTGCAGTGCACAAGCAATAATTCTCACCATCCATGTCACAGTACATGTTATTGTCTGTTGTGTGTCCTAAGTGGAATGCCACAATTATCTATGAAAAAAAAATCTGTCTGATCCCTAGCATTGAGGGGAAAGGGCTATATATGTTAACAGTTCACTTTATAGCTCATGTTGCACCAATACAGTTACATAACAGCACAATTATTGTCATCTTTACTGTTTACAGTGATGATATGCATTTTCTTGCCTGATGCACGTATGTCAGGATATGGTGGTATTCCATTCATTTCAAATTACATTTATTAGATGGGCATACAGGCTACAATATTCTGCACCTTTGAGTTTCTAGCTGGCAGTTCACCTATAATCGCAATCTTAATTCTATGCAAAAATAGGGTGTAATAGACACACTGACTACATATGTTCCATCAAGCAGGCCAGACATCATGTATTATCTTGAGCATGATTGTACTGACATGGATAATGCTTATAGTATCATGCAGCAGACAAGATCTGAGGAGTGTCTCATGCGCATGGCAGCCCATGCCTGGGAATCTCCTTCGTAATCTTCAGGGTCCTTTTAATGCAGTCAGAGAGAAACTGATCTGAACCTGATTCACTGAATTCCATGGAGTGGGACCCAATAAGCAACGTGGAAGTGGCCAAACATTTCTAAGCACATTATGGGAATCATAAGCAATCACCCCATTCAGCTGAGCACAGGGCATGAGCCAGCCATTAAATGGAAACAGTTCTTTTAGACTGATGGAATCCATGTCATACAGAGCTAGCTAAATTAAAGGTAAAACCTTGTACGCAGTTCTTGAACATAGTTGTAGGAAGTGTATATTCCACAGCACCAAATGGATATGCTAGTGTATTTAGACTGTGATCAGCAGCCTGACTGCTAAGCTTTTACTGTCTGATGCTAAATGAGATCAGCACAAAGAAGCCTCATGCAAATGGCATTACAGTAGTCCAATGGAGCACCGTGGAGAGATTCACTGGTGGCAGTCAATGCTTTGTCTTGGTGATATTCTTCCAAACAAAACAAAATTTTTGTGAAGGCAGATGAGATTTGATCCTTGTGTGTAAACTGGTCATGGAGGATCACCCATAAATTATGAGCCTTCATCATGATTTTCAGCATATGACCACCATGGGAAATGGTTGAACTTAGGCAAGGAAGCATGGATGAATGAATGGTTGCTTGACAACTAGGGCCTCAGGTCTGAGAGGGTTAATCTATAAGCAGCCCTCATACATCCAGGATGTAACAGACTTGTGATGGTGTTCCATTGAATCAAGAGCCAATACTTGCTTTCTTGCTTTATAGGTAAAGAAATATATAGCTGAATGTCATCAGCATACTAGCATTATCTCAGTCCTCTCCTTTGAGTGAGATATCAGAGCATGAGCATGTACACAGCAAACTATGGAGGTCTGTGAAAGTCAGCACCAAAGAGGTAATTTGTCAGTGAAAATGCCTTAGACCACCTTATGTGATTTCTTTGAAATGTAAATGAGTCAGTAAGGAACTGTGGAAGAGAGACCAACGTAGGATTGCAAATACACCAATAAGATTCCATTGTCCATAATATCAGATGATAACAACATATCAAGAAAGACCAAAAAAAAAAACCATAGCAAGAGAGAACAACAGAATAACATGTCTGATCCATCAGAAGATGCATTAAGCAGTCTTAGAAAGGCAGTTTATGTGCTTTGTTGAGCTCTACAGGATAAATCATAATGGTCAAAGAGATTGCATGATTTTTAGAAGTGCATGAATGAGCATGTAGACACTGAAGGTAACATTCACATTTGGGCAGTAACTGTCCAGTTATTAAGGGTCCAGAGATTGTTGCTTATGAACGGGATGTCTTTCGCCTCTTTTAATGTCTTAGGAAATGTCAGAGGCTCTCATAGTTTTGAAGATAAATGGCCTGTGGACATTCAGTGAAGTGAATGTTAACATTATATAGAGTAGGTTTAGATAATAATTTCTAGTTTATACGTGAGATGAAGTCTTTGATCTCAGAATAGTCAATAAGCCAAAACATACTCCAAGATCAAGACAGAAGCTGTCTGGCAGGTTCACTGCTATTTCTTATTGGCACACAGTGGAGAATTTTCTACCTATGAAGTCAAGTCATTCCCCTTATAGGCAAAGAAGGAAACAGCACCCTAACGTTCTGAAGCATTAACTGCCTTCCAGTTGACCACTGATGCATAGGTTGCTCACAGTATGGAAAATCATAGCTGGATAATTCAAAGTGACAGATATTTGAACTATAAGGTAACTAAATCAGTGCTTTTCACTTAAAACACAGTTTTTAGTAGAAGCCCTCAATTATCAAATAATGTTGCCATGAAAGTCTGTTGACTGCATGCATCAGTTTTGGTGGTGGTTGGGAGGGGCACACTGCCATAAATGCTTTCATTCTGTAGTAATAAGAATCATGCTTAGTCTACAAAACATTGAAAGAGTTATGCTTATTGTATTAGATGAGTAGCACACTAAATATATTTCACAGCTATACAGAAAGCAGTAGATTTACCCCAATATTTTACATAAAGTTTCTTTCTAAAGGCTTAGGAGTTTACAAAATCACAGTGGGCCAAATGGCATAAGCACCATAATTCACTTCTACTACAGCAAGTTAGATAACGTAAAACTCTTGGAGACAGCAGCAAGCTTTTCCATGGCATGAAATTTATTTACTTATAGCCAAGCCTTTGAGGTACACTAAGATATTGTACTACTTGAGAAAAATAGTCGGATTAACTGCATTTAAATACTGGACTGTTCATTCTTTTTAGCGCAATCGGGATATAGAAATGAAAAAGTGTAGAAATGTTGAGAAATTTGGAATGATACCTCATTGTTCTCCTTTAGTGAAGAATTTACTTCCTGGATTTTCACTTGGAAATGTATGCAAGTAGCGAATATTCTGAGCTCAAGTGCTAAGCCATTTAGAGGATGCTAAAGTAGGTGTATGGAAGAAATGGATCTCATAACCACAATGGTTTTTCCCTGGTTGTGCATCCTCAAAAGAGTGCTTTGTCATCAGATCCTGAGCCAGAAAAGTCCCTTTGGTGAGATTAGGCTGCCAGATATCTTTCCAGTTTACATATTTAAACTTTTTTTAAACAAGAAACATCTTTATTAAATTATCGTTTATGACATAAGCAATCATACATTTATATAAATGAAAACAAACCATATTGACATATTTTAGTTGCAAACATTATGCATCACTTATAATCCATGTAGTCATTGTCAGTCAAACAGTACATAGCTCATTCAAATATTGCTTTCTTTTAAACCTCATCCCACCTCCAGACATTATTCTGCATGTATTGTTCCACAATTCCCATTTGTCTGTGTAATTTGCTCCTTCCCTTTCCTAATGATCACATTTCCAGTTGTTTTATCTCTGTCACTATATTCACTACTTCTAGTACAGTTGGTTTAGACTCTGACATTTTCTAGTAGTTGTTTTTTTGGCAGCCACTATGTCTAGGCAATTGCAATTCAAAAAATTCATTTTTTTAGTTATACTAATTTGCTTTCCCAATATTTCTGATAGAGTAGTCTGCAGTGAATTTTGAGTGTCTGCCAACTCATTATGCTCCCAAAATATGTTTTCAATACCTTCTTTCTTCCCCATCACACCTCCAGCATTTGCAATCTACCTGAGGAGACATTCTTTGGAGTCTACCTGTGGGTATAAAAATACCTATGGAACATTTCCAAGCAAAGATCATAAACCTTCTAGACTTTGTTGCATATTTGGAAGACATACATATACCTCCCCCCATTGTTTCTTTGTAAATTGCTTATCCAGTCTCTCTTCCCAATCCTTTGTATCCTTCTCTGATTGATTCTTATAGTTATCATGCAGTATTTTATATGCTGTACCGATTATCCTACTTTAACAGCAGCTTCTGTTTTAGATTCTACTAAAAATTCTTCCAGTGCTGGTTTTTTGCTTAGGATCCTCCTGTTTCTTTTTCTTCACCTATACTCTGAAATGAGGCCTTAATAGGGAAGGCAATCTCTATCCTGCAGTCCAAATGCATTCTTGGCCTCTTCCCATTCTATTACCTTTCCCTTTCTAATTATTTGCTCCCAGTATCTTCTTACATATTTAAACTTTAATTGTGTAATATGAAATAGAAATTTTTGCAAACTGTGAGGCAGTTGTCAGCATCTTACAATACCTCTTCACCCTCTTTTTATCATCTGTGTGATGATTCAAATATTGTCAAAGAAATCAACAGAATTTAGGCATATAAATTGTTATCACACTGCATTAAGATGTTAACTTTGTTTTTAACGCTTGTTACACAGTTTTATAACATACAATATTAATATTGCATGTACAGTAACTCAATGCTGTTTGTAAGGCTTTTAGACATCATGTCTAAAACTGTTTCATTTCAGGCAAATTCAAATGTCCATATGTATTTTAAAACATGAACATTGTAAATCAAGCTGTAATACATTAGCAATTTCATCATTAATTTCTTTTCAAATATATGTTATGGCTATGGTTATGTTTTTTTTTTAATTTTAAGGTCTTTTCAAGCAAAAGCTCTGGAAACTGAAACTGAATCTTAGCCCAAGCTCGATGGCAGTGCAGACATATTCCATGAAGTGACAAGGTCTTTTGGCAGCTTTTTGAGATTTCCAGTATGGGGTAGTAGCATTTTCAGGAAACTATCAGCATTCTCACTGCCTGTTTGGAAAATACCACTGTTCGTGTCAGTGTGTTTCTGGCTTGTTTATTGGTTGTGTTTCCATGAATGGGTTATAAGAATGAGCAGTGTCTGGTTATTTGACATCTCACCTCTGTTGCTATGATCACACACACTTTCACACTCACTGTTGTACGTGGCTGGGTATCACACACAGTGCCACATTTCTAAGCTGACCATTTTTCACTAAGACATTCTGGCCCTGATTTAAAGATTGGCTAGTGGCATGTCTCTCTTTGTCTGCACGCTGCTTCATCTTGCCGTTTTTTCAAAAGTATCTTGTGTGTCTGAACTTCTCTCGTACTGCTAAGGAAAGCATTGTATTATGAGATTGTATTTACATAAATGAATAGTTGGTATGTCAATGGTATGAATTGAACATTTGTAACTTCTTAGCATCTTGGTGAGTTACTGTCTCTATGATATTTCTTTGCCTCTGACTATTCGGAGTGGTAATGTTTTGCACAAGTTTTTCAGCCATATGATTTCCAGATAACAGTAAACAACCACAAGGAAGAACATTTTTGCTCTGAACTTTCCCAAGGTCAGTTATAGAACAGGTAGACAAACTGAACTAGACTGAAGATTTATAAGGTAACAGCATAGTAAACAAATGGAACAAATTCTACCCATTTACAGACATAACAGAAAAAATTAAAGAACCACAGTCTTGTTAAAGTGGCCATGAAATCACCTCCAACAGCAAACAAAGACACATTATCTGCTGTCTGAGATGTGGTATTAGGAAGACAGGAAGAAGAAGACATGAAATAAATCTAGCCAACAATATAGGAGTGAAAAGGAAGGCATTCATTAAGCACCTTCTATGACATAGACAGCCATCTAAAGCATTGTTAAGCCACAATGATAGGTGTGTTAAGGGCAGAAAACAGCTGACACTTTCTGTAAAACTTTTTTTTTCTGAAAGTATAGGGGAACCCAAATTAAAGCTATATGAGAATAATGCTGTATCGTGATAAATGCCCCAATATATCCAAAAAGGATGTTGAGATATCATTAAATAGAATAAGTGCTAATGGGCTATATGGATACCTTTTGGAAAAGTAGGCATTAAGCTGGTAGCTTGTATAACTTACATATTCCAGCAAAGTTTACTTAGTGTATATTTTCCCAAGCTAGGGAAGAAGGTTATAATCATATGTGTACTGAAATGTAGCATTACCCAAGGATAAATGTAGGTCCATCATTTTAATCCTCATAATAGGCAAACATTATGAGAAAATTCTGAAAAAAAGTCTATCAAGCTTCAATTTCAACCAAAATAGATTCTCTGCTAAAAGATCATGTCAAGCTTACCACAGTTTTACACCAATCTAGTCAATGCCCTTCTTGGTGGCCTGTCAGCAGACAATATATCCTTTGACGTGGAGAAAGCTTTTAATATTTAAATCTGCCCTACATTTCTTTTCTGCCATATTGCTTATATTTTTGCTGGATTTTGGAATTTTGATCTTGCAAACTATGACCTTTCATGTTTTATTCTTGTCTTCCAGTGTGCAAGGTATGGCTATTTATGTATTTTCCCTCTAAAATACTGTGTGCTGATTTAGTGTAATTTAGTTTGTGTGCTGATTTAGTGTAATTTAGTTTGTGTGCTGATTTAGTGTAATTTAGTTTGTGTTATTGTGTGGCTTCCTCATTTTTTTTTGCTTATACATCTGGTAAGTGATAATTCTTAAGATATTTTTTAATCAACAAGCTTGTCTGGCGTGACGTCTAACTTGCCTATCACAGTATCTTAGTTTGCAGGATAAAGCTGATAGTATCTTAGTTTGCAGGGAGAGGCTGATCTGTTTCATGTACTGTCTTTCCTGTCATATGTAGAAGTAATGTTTTAAACCTGCCCTCTCTAACAATGTTCAACATCTTTACGTAACTAACCTTTTTCATCCATTTTCTCTAGTATAACCCCAGTTTGTCACAATCTACCTTAAATGCTGGCAACACAGGGATCTCTACTGCTATACTTTGCCTCGTGTACATTGTCTATTTCCTTGTTGCTTACACATTTGTTCAGTGATATTTATTTAATTTATTTACTCCAGGCAGTGTTCATAAACAGGAATACACAGTACACAGTAGAGCATGCGGGTATGCAGCAAATCTGCATATGAATCCTGTACTAATTCAGAAAAATCAGTACATAATAAGGCAAGACCACATTATTGTCCTTTTCTGTAATCATATTATGAAATGCAAAGGGTATATATGTAAAGGACCCCCTCCCACTTCCAGTTGAATGCAGTTCAAAGAGTCAGCACCACTGGAGTATTAACTGGTCCTGAAAGGGATTACCTATGGATAACGTATGGGACAGCAACTGCATACTTGCCAAATAGGCTGTTCTCCTCAGTGCAGTGACCTCCTCCTCTGCTACTATGCCACTTAGCAACATACTATCCCAGGAAAATGATAAAAAAAATACCACCTGAACTACACAACATGAAAATCTCTACTGGAAATGGAGTTCCCTATGGTGCATACAAACCTACTACCACACATTACTTTGTCCCATCCCCAGACAGTGATGTTGGTGAGCTCACACCAATGGGAGCTCTGTATAGCATCAAATCTCCTCATTACCATAATATGGTAATGACTCTTGCTTTAGACTCATACCTAATGACTGTAATTTCTTTATGACTTGCAGTTGGGCATGACAAAGGACCATACCATGTTAGTGTATGGTAGTTATTTCTGGTAAAGTATGTTTTACCAATTAGCTACATGCAGCAACTTGATAAGGAAGATTGTACTGAACACAACTGCCTTACATCACAGCAGTACATAGCATTGTTACACTACACATAGGTGTGTCAGCCTGAACACAGACGTGATTAGTATATGCATTGGAGTACTAAGCGCTCCTATGCCCCATTCAGTAAAGTGGGAAGACTTGCAAACCTCTAGGGGCTACTGTGATTCATGTCTATGAAAACTTGTAATATCCAGTAGTGTGCTGAAGAAAGTGCATATGATGCTGGTATGCATCTGCAGACTATGTTTATGAATACCTGGGAAAGTATGTGAATTCACCACCTCTTCTTGTCACAATCTTTCTAAATAAAAATGGTACATATCTAGTTACTTTTTACTTTCTTGAAGACTTTGCAGTTTTCTTCTGTTTTGTAACTACACTTCTAACATCTAAAGTTAATAAAATAAACTTCAGCTATATCTTAAACTGTCTTCTAATGAGTGAAGTATTTTACCTTGTCGACTGTTCTTGTGCTGTCATGTCTGGGAACTATACGGTCACAAATCAGTGCTTTTCACTAAAAACGTGGTTTTCAGTAAAGATTTTTCATTCATAAGCTTGAAAGTGTATAAAAGAGCTGTGCTTTTTTTATTAGATGACTAACATACATGAAACATACTTCCTGAATGCACAGAAAGGCAGCTGATTTAACAGTTGTACTTTACAAAATGTCTTCTTTCAAAAGCAAATTTAAATTCCGCAAAAGAACACCAAAATCACAGTGGACCACAGTTCTGTGATGGCTGGACACTGATCAACATCTTAACTTCAGCTGTTCCAGTGTGATAACAGAAACTGAGAAAAAGGAGTGCAACTGAAACTGTTTTCGGGGTAAAATTCAGTAACTATACTACCTGGATGCCAGCAAAGAAAATATTTGGAAAACATGAAGGAAAATCAACCACAAAAGTGGGAGGGTGGCTTAATGGCTAAGGTGTTTGCCTTACAAACACAAGGTGCAGGGTTTGAGTCTCACGAGGGATAATTCGCTAGGCTTAAAATGGCGCGCAAGGGCATTTAGTTTAGTACTAAACTATGAACTATAAAAGGGTGAATTGAAAATACTGTCTGGGAAGTATTCTACAGTTATTCAACAAAAAAAAACAGTTTAAGCTTCAACTTTGGTAGAAGACATGGCTTCTAGTAATTTAGATGAAAAAATAAATCAAATGCACTCAGAGCTGATTAAAATAAATGAAACACTGAAGAAATATATACACTCAAATAACAAAAGGTTAGAAAAGTAGAAGAATCTTTAACTAGCTGTTCAGATGAACTGATGAAACTGCAAAAAACAAGAAAAAGCTGGCAAAGTATGAGATTTCTGAAAAAGAGCTGTTTAAAAACCGAGTTAGAAGACATAGTACATAAAGAAAAACTGAGATATTTTTTCTGTACCAGATAAACTGGAACAATAAAGTGTATTAATTTTATGAAATTATGAATAAACAACTGGAGTGGTGTTCCACAACAGGATTTGTTAACTGCAAGAGCACATCAAGTGTATGCTCCAAACCTTGCCATGAGAAAGCAGCCAAGATCCACATTAGTACAGATGCAATCATACCAAGCATAAAGATTTGATCTTGACAAAACTGACACAGAAGAACAAAGTATTAAAAACTAGAAACAGCACAATGTTTTCAGAAAATAACGCTTCTCTTCTGCCTGGTGGTCACTGAATAAAATGTATCCCAGGAATCAGGGAATGTCAAGAGCTACTGTGAGATTCGAGCTGCTGTATCCAACTGTCTTCAGAGTATATGTTCCTGGAGGATCAAAGATATTTTTGAAGCAGAACTGGCCAAGGAGGAAAATAAAAAAGTTTATCCAACAAAAAGAAAGCCATCAAGCAGAAGGCGACTCTGTTTCTCATTCTTCTAATAATAAAGCTCAGAGAGACACTTTGTCAGTGAAACATTTTCCAATGTTCCAAAAGAAAATGCTTGAATACAGAAAAAAACTTCTGAAGCTGACTAGAAGAAAGAGGAGTACCTTGGACTTGAACAAGAGTCTGGTGTTGAGAGATGGAGATGAACAGGAAAAAGACCAGCAACACCACATCACTGAATAAATGGGAGGCTAAAAAGCATCAATCACATTTGTGAAATATGGTTTTGTAAAAGTGGCTGAAAAGACTGGACTTTTGTTGACTTTGTTAAGCTTTTGGGTGGACTATAAAGCTTATACTGCACGTTAGATCATTAATGTCTAGAAGGACACTAAAGGTGGAAAAGTTAAGTATAAGCAAAACAATTTTTGATCTTAATAGTATTTCTATAAAACATTTTGAAATACATAGTGAATTTCTGGGCCTTTGTCTTTTGCTGAAAATATTTCAAGCCTGCATAAACTAAAGCACTGCTGGTGATTCCATACTGGGTGAGGAAAGTAAACTTATATTTTTTGTCTGTGACTGACAAAGCTGCTTTCTGTTTTACCTGCTCCATTTTGTTTTCTGTTTTAAGAAATCTACTAGGCCTGGTATTTTTGTTCTGTGTGAGAGATAGACACTTAAAGGCAGCACATTTCATATGTTTTTCCATTGGTTAATTGTCTGTTGGGTGATACTTAAATACACGGTGAACTTTTGGGCCTTTGTCTTTTGCTGAAATGATTTCAAGCCTGTATAAACTAAAGCACTGCTGGTGATTCCCTGCTGGGTGAGGAAAGTAAACCTATATTTTTTGTCTGTGACTGACAAAGCTGCTTTCTGTTTTACCTGCTCCATTTTGTTTTCTGTTTTAAGAAATCTACTAGTCCTGGTATTTTTGTTCTGTGTGAGAGATAGATACTTAAAGGCTGCAGATTTCACATGATTACAATTGGTTAATTGTCTGTTGGGTGATACTTAAATACACAGTGAATTTCTGGACCTTTGTCTTTTCCTGAAAAGATTTCAAGCCTGTATAAACAAAATCACTGCTGGTGATTCCCTGCTATTTTTCCACCCTTCCCCTTTTGTTGATCTCCTTTTTAAACCAGGGGATTCTAAGCTGCCCACCCTTTACTATAAATTGAGCTTAATAAGCTCCTCCCTTTCTACACTGCTGTTGCTATATTGAATTATTTATTTGCCTTTCCTTGTGCTTATATTGAAAAAGTGCAAATTGCCTCTCATTGTCTGTTCTGTGACTTACTTGCTCTGAACTCTTTATCTGGCTACCTGTTAGATAAAGTTGTGTATTTTTACACTGTAGCAAGCACTTGTTTTTACATCAAGAGGTCAGTGGAATTTCCATCTAGCTCACTTGGGGGTAGCCTGGTATGTTTAGGTTAGGGAAACACTTGAGATTTCTGTTTGTAGTTTTTTTTAGCTGGAGGGCTTATCAGCTTATCTTGTTTTAGTGCTTTTATAAATTCTGTACAACTGAGCGGCTCTTGGCTCGCTTATACAAAGCAAAGTACTTTTACTGAATAATCCCACTTTTATAAGCTGTTTAAAGCACACTGCTGTATCCATATCTTTAATTTTGTTTGTGGTAGTATTTTGTATATTTTAAGTTTGTTTGTGGTAGCATTTCACTGTGGACACTCTTTTACTGTGCTTTTATATGAAGAGTATTGGGACTATTCATCCAGTGGCAGTAGGTATTTACCTGGTCTATCTGAGATGGGAAGCACACAAAAGGGCTCTAAGTATTTTTTGCATTTCTTGTATATACTGTGACTGTACTTCAGAAGATTAAAAAAATCTGCACTGTCTGCTGCTTTAATTGCACCCTTGTGGCAGAAGTGTGCTGATGTAACTTTTATGAGTTGGGGATGTCTGGTGGAAGCTTACTGTGTGCTTTCCTAGTTGGTAGTTAGCTTAAAACTTGTTTCTCTTTGATTGTATTTAAGCCTCATGCTTGTGTGGGCTTTGGCATAGATACTCAGAGCTGATCGTTGTTTGGCAGCTTTGTTACTGATTGCCAAGAATCTGCTTTCACCTGGAGCAATCCACTGCTGAAAAGACAAAGAATAAGTATTGTTTGTACTTCATTTATATACTGTGACTATACTTTAACAGTTTCTTAAGCTATTTGCTGTTATATTTGCACTATACAGCACAAAAAACTGTACTATCTACTGATGGTTTAAGTAGTTAACTGCACTGTATTTCATTGTATCTGTTAGTTGTAGGGCTGTTGTAGATAGTTTACATGGTCTTGTTACACTTGGGCTCCAAACCAGCTATGCTACATTAAGAAGGTATTTTTGGAACCCTTGTGGCAGAAGTGTGCTGATCTAACCTGTCTAAGTTGGGGATTGCTACTGAAAGGCTTATTGTGTGCTTTCCTGATTGGCAGTTAGCTTAAAACTTGTTTCTCTTTGCTTGAGTTTAAGCCTCACATTTGCACGGTACTGCTCTTCACTCAGTGGTGGTTAGAGGTACCCTGTATAGATGCAAAAGCCTAGAAGATCGTTTTTTCCCTAAACAGCTGTCAGTAAAACCCTTCCAAGCTTTTCTGCTGCTCTAAGAGCACCTCCGTTGCACACTGAGCAGCATTGTCTTATCGATCAACTTTAGACTACACAAAGTATAGGTCCCTCTTTTAGTCTCAGCGCTACCCATACAATCCTGTCAAATTAACCGATTCTCTTCCGTAATAAAATATACAGTAAGAGCCTGCTATCATGGACAGGCAGTTTTTCATCATCTCTCTGGCCAACCTGATAGACATTGGCATACTGATGCAATGTAGCAACTGTCTCATGTATACTGACAACCACTTATTCCTGAAACAAACGACTACTTTATCTGAGAGATGTAGTTACACTATGAAATTGGAGGCAAGACTGTCAAATAAGGACAAATTGAATGCCAAATAGGTTGCCAGCACACACAAACACACACACACACACACACACACACACACACACACACACACACACACACACACACACACACACACACACACACACTTTCCAAACTAAATAAAGACATAATACATAAACTCACATATGCAGAGGTACTCATTAGCAACTTACCAAAAGAGCAGAAGCCTCCCAAATGGAAACCACTTACACAATGCAAAAAACAACCACAACATATAACAACACACGCACCAGTGTCTCAACAAATAAGTCCATAAAGTGTAGCACCACAAAACCTAATGTATTGGTCATAGGTAACTCCATTGTGAGACACACAGATGTTTCCCTCATGAGGTTGGCTAAGGAATGGGCTACTGTTAGCTGCCTGTCAGGTGGCAAGATCTATCAAGTCACTCAAGCACTCAACCACAAGTACTGGTATGACTCTGTTATAGTCCATATGGAGGTGAATTATTTGAGATGTACTTCACTGGACTATATGAAGAGAAACATGACTGAGCTTTCTGATAATGTGTCATTGGTAGGTATAAGCCTAGCCTTAAGCAGTATTCTACCTTCTCCAAGGATTATGCTACAATACAAACAAAACACGACTGACTAACAATTGGCTTAGCTTCTAGTGTCAGTCCAAGGGGATCTGTCAGCCTGGGATTAAATGGTCAACAGGTCACATTACTTTGCCAGAGATGGTCTGCACCTGTCTCATCCAGGCTTTCAGATACTGGTAAAGGCATTAACCACCCCTATTGTGCCTTTTTAGGCAGTGTCAAAATAACCAACCTCCCAATATAACAACATTTGTGCAATCACCTCAGGACTGGTCAAACAGTATGAATGTCTTGAGCTACTTCATGTCCAATTAACTATAAAAAAGCCCCCTACCACATCACAGATAGCTATAGGTCCCCACCATAGAACAGGAAAAGCAGACCACATACATGGACTTACTGGAGTCACTTGCCATACAGCCCAACACCTTACTCATGGGTAATTTTAATTAACCTACCATTGACTGGGAAACATATACCACCACAAACATGCTGACTCAGAGGTTCTTAGACTTTGTCAGTGCAAATGCTGTGGAATAGCTAGTCAGTACATCCACAATAGCTCAAAGGTCCTTGACACAGAACTCACCAACATGAGAGAGCATCCCACACTCCCCTACCGTGTGGTGTCCTCTCTGGTAAGATTGGACCATAAATCAGTCTAGTCTGATGCAATTATAAAATCAGATACCCCATCAATCTTAAAAAACACTTAAGAATTTTTCAAAGACAACCTACCTCCTACTAAGTGACAGTATAAGAAGTCTCAAGGCCCCCTCAAACAGAGATAACATGAACTCCTATGCAGAGGTGTACACTAATGCTCTGTATGACCACTTAAGCAGTAGTATAGAATCAGTTGTACCTGACCGGATTAAAACCAGGTCTTGCCGGAAAAAAAACAAGCCACCTTGCTGGACCCCTAATATAAACAGCCTATCAACAAGAGAAAGAAAATAATATCCAAGAACAAGAGGGACCTGGCTCAGCCGAGAAAGAAATCCCTCTCTAGCTTAAACAAATTAGAGAGCTTGTCAAGTCCTCCAAAGCTAATTACTAAGCAAAAATAGCCTCCCTAGCTAAGGATAATCACAAGGCATTCTTAAGCTATATCCAAAATCTAAAAGGGAATACCCAGCTATGTGCTGAACTGGTTGTGGATGGCACCACCCATGCTCAACTGGAGGTAAGAGCCAACCTGCTAACTGACAGATTTGGAGCAAAGTTCACTCCTCTATCACCTCCAGTCATTGCCCAAAGCATACCTGCAACCATTCCTCACTCTATTATCTAAAAAAAGCAGGTCATCTTTGCACTCTCCAAGGCAAAAACACAGCATCCATGGGACCACACAACATCCTAGGTTGCTTTTTAATCAACTTAAAAGATGACCTAGCAGACCCATTGGATCACTGTTTAACCACAGCCTGCAAGCTGGCTATGTTCCAAGGGAATGGAGGACAGCAACATTAATCCCTCTGCACAAAGGGGGACCATCAACCAACCCTAGGAATTATAGGACCATAAGCTTGACTAGCCTCAGCTGCAAGGCCATGGAAAGAATCATTACAGACCTCCGAATGGAGAGATGATAAATCAGCAAGCAAAGGAGAGTTTTATTGCAGGAACTGAATTCATCTTCAAGTCTTGGTGCCTACCTTCATGAAATGGACCCTGTTTTTCACAAAATCTCACCAAGACAACTCTGATATATAGACTGCATTTTATATAGCATATATATCATGGAGAGAAGTAGGTTAAAAAATAAAAAAGATAGCTGGCTGCATAAGACCAAGCATAAAAAAGTGCCCAATCCTGGTAGGCGCACTGGTGCCAGGAGTGGAAAAAATGACAGTGTAGAATCCCCAAGACACAGAAATATTCCTACAATAGGGCTAGGCCAGGCCCATGGGGAAGATGGCCTCCCTGTTGTAGAAGGAAGTAAGAGTCCACAAAAATCACAAAAACTGATAGGCGAAAAAAGAGCCATAAAGACGATAGAATGGACTATACAGGATAAGGAAAATAATTATGTATTGTTACTATTATGCAGTAAGCCCAGAATTTCCAGACATAAGATAAACAAAAAGATTAAGAGAGAGAGTAAAGAAAAATACTTGCAGAAGAAAAACTGTCAGAAGCTTCAAATAAAAATTTGTGTTAATACAACAGATTTATGAAAAACATTATATAGACCAAGAAACCTTAGGCCATTTCATAGCTGGCTTTAGGTACCAGTGAACCCTGCAGTCACTGGGAGCCCCTTGCTCTACAGTGGCCCCAACCACACCAAGTTATCTTGTCCTGATATTTTGTAACATGTCTGTCAAACCAGCAAAAGTTAGTTTAATAAGCTTGTATAGTTAATAAATCAGGTGGGTAATAACTCTTATTGACATCTCCCTTAAAATTCAAAGATATTTTTGGTTATAGTAACAATGTTTTATCAAGTAACAGACATCACAATTCTACTAAATATTTTAACACTGACATAGTGCGTCTAACTTAGTTAAACCCTGCTGTTGGACACCTTCTCCACTAAAATGAACTACATAGCCAGATTTAGGTCCTTACATTACTCGTGGCTGCAGGGTGCTCCCCTTAAATAATCCTTGACAGTGCGGTGGCCCCTTAAAAGCTTCTGCTGGTTGGAGAAAAATGAGGAATAAAAAAAATTGTTAATTTCCTGATTTATGCTCTTTAACCTGAACAGGGCTGTGATATTACCCTGTTAGGATAAAGCTGATAATGAACGTGAGCAAGGTAAGTACTAGAGAGATCAGCAGCCCAGAGTGACTTATCTCATTGCAAACTTTGGATTTTAAGAAGAGCTGATGCTTCTGATCATCAAGGATGGTGTTCTCTTTCAGAGAGTTTTACAAATACTGGTAGAACACCAGATACTATAACTCTCAAATGCTTTGCTTAATAATTCAGTGCGGTGCCAAAAAAATAGCAGAATAAAGGCTCAGAATCAGGAACACATTTTAGATGTTACTATATATACTATTACTATATTACTCTAATTCACATAAAAAGTTAATAGAGTAACATTTTTTACATCATGTATTTTTGAGCAATAACTATAAAACTCCAATGTCTGGATTTATTGACTGTTTGTAATCCTGAATGATTTACCAGCAAATCAAACTTTTTATGAAGGACAAAGCAAAAGTATGAGGAAAATCAGGGACAGTGACAGGTATATGCATGACTCCTCAATGAGGTAAATAAGTGACTTACCCTGCTGCTGTCTGACGACTGCTAAACAGCACTCACTGATCTGCTGTGGCAGTACCAGTGTTGCACAGTATATTACTGTTTGCTGAAATAAGTACAAAACTAGTACTGGTATGGCGCGTGTGTGTGTGCACGTGTGTGTGTGTTTATAATATCACTGATTTTTATCTGTGCATGCCCAATAATGCCAGGAACACAAACATTATTCTTCTAGGTATCAGTAAAACATGCACATAACAAGTAATTATATTTCAAAAGTGAGGCATAAAATATATCACAGAACATTCAGACACTTAGATCTTCTCAGAGTCTGGTGGCCCTCGCTCCCCAGTATAAATGGATACAGGCGGACTCCCTTAATCATCCTTGACTCTGTGGGGCCCCCCCACAAAAGCTATTGCTGGTTGGGGAAAATGAGAAGAAAAAATGTATCAGTTTTCTGATTACATTTTTTAACCAGAACAGTGCTGAGAGATGACCTTTTCAGGATAAAGCTGATAGTAACCTCTGTTTTCAACCACACCCACTCTAAAACCAGCCTTGCTCAGATATGTGTGTACAGAAAACTGTTGTAGGTTATGGGGGGCTAGGGACTGTGTGGTTACTACTTCTTTAATCTGCATCACAGTTAAACCTTAGAGGTATGCACATGAGGTCATTATAGCTTGTGTTTGAACTGAGGACAGTGTTTTCTGACAGTCCTCAGAGGTGTACAAATAAGGTTACTATCAGTGTAGGAGCAGTGTACTGTCTAAGAGAAACAACTTAGAATGTACTACTGTAATCATTATTTTTTGCACTTTCCTCACAGTCACACATCAGGCACATATACAGGTGTCTGCCTTTGAGGGTTAGGAGTGAGAAGTGAGGAGTAAGGCTATGTATGTGTATATCAGCAGTCACTTCGAATAAATGACAGGCAATTTTAACCTTTGCTTTCATCCCAGTCTAACATCAGAGGGATGCACAGGCAGTTGACTGCCTTTTGTAGGGGTTTAGAGAGACAGACTGTATTCCCAGATAAGGCCTATGTATTCCCACAACTACTGACTTGTTAGTTTGTGAGCTACTGTTTTGTCAGCTTTGAACATTAAGCCTTATGACTTCCTTGAAAGGAAAAACAAATAAGACTGAAATTCTTCTCCTTTTCATGATTTTTGTTTAGACCACCATTGGATTAAAAGGCTGAGAAAATGCTCTAAAATGCATCGCAGACCTTCTGTAAACCTATGGTTTCCTGGGCCCTGGTTTATTTGAGTTATTTCCTAAATGATGATTAGTGTCCTGTCTTGGTCAGGAAAGATGTGTTGAAAGGCTGCAATGAAAACTAAAGCTGAACAGCAACAGTAAATTTCTTTCCTTAATCATAATTTGTGTTCAAGCCGTCACTGGATGAAAAGGTTGTGTAAAAAGAAAAACACTTTAAAATGTATTTCAGAGCATATAGAAAGTTAGCGTTTCATGAAAAAAGCTGAAGAGTAAGGCAAAATGTGAGAAAAGGAAGAAAAAGTAATATGCATGGTATGAGGAACTAAAGAAAGGGGGATCTTAGGGGAAGACTGGTGTGTGTGTGTGTGTGTGTGTGTGTGTGTGTGTGTGTGTGTGTGTGTGTGTGTGTGTGTGTGTGTTGAAACAGTAGGCCTAGGGTGTCATTTCACTTAAGTCCAGACCTGTACATAGAGTTACTGTAATGTATCATTGTTGAAACTAAATGCCAGTAACTGTTCCTTTGTACGATAGGCTGACATAGTGTGGTACACAGGCCTGTTCTAATGTAAGACCATTGCAACTACAGGTCTGTCTGTGTGTACTACTACTAAAAGTTTTCAGCATAACTAAAAGGTTGATTAGGAGGGGTAGCAGTAACAGGGTGATACTTACAATGGAAGTGTGTAGGGGCCCCCAACTTGACATTTGCTGGGGGCCCCCAAAATGATAACACCGGCCATGTTTGAAAGAATAAGCAACAGAGAAAGTGTGAAAATATAAATAAGAAAATCTAGAGAGCTTTGAAAGATATAAAAAAGAAATATGGAAATGGGAAGGAAAGACAGATCTAATATGGTGCAATATTTATGCAAAGAAGAAAGCCAAATTAATCAGTGCAAAAACAGCCCTTAGATATTCAAAGAAAAATACAGGCAAAGGCATCCAGATGTGGAAAATTTCACAATACAAGAAATAAGATCACAAACTGGGAATGCAACACAGAATATTAGTAAAGTAGAAGTTAATAAAATAGAAGTTGATGTTATGGAATACCTGAGAAGTGAAGGATTTAGTGTAGAAAGTCTAACACAGGTTATATCATAGCATGATGGAACAACAAGTCCCCCAAGTAAGGAGGAGCAGGAGATATCTGAAGAAGAAATATGCACGTGGGAAAAAACGAGATTTAATATAGTCCAATATTTATGCAAAGGAGAAAGCAAAAGTGATCAACACAAAAAGAGCAGCAGCAAAGATGTTTGAAGAAAAATATAGACAAAGTTATCTGGATATGGAAAATTTTACAATACAAAAAAATAAGAAAACAAAGAGGAAAAGAGAATTAGTAATGGAGTAGTTAAAGAAATAGAAACTGAGGTTATGGATTACCTGTGAAGTGAAGGATTTAATGTAGAAAATCTAACTCTGATAACACCACAGCAGGCTAGAGCAATAGTTCCCCAAATTAAGGAGAAACCAGTGGAGTGAGAAACCTCTGATCAGTTGCCATCTGAAGATACTTTGGAGCCTTCCGTAGGAAACCAGTACAAGTGTTCAGCTGGAGCTGGACAGCAGGGGAAGGAACAGAAAACTGGCAACTCCGACATAGTCAATGCTGTGGAGTGACAGGCCAGTGAGTTCCCATATAAAAGAGCAAAATATGACACAGGATGAAACCGAAGAGAATGTGGCACAGGAGGATGCTCTGGAACTTTCTATAGAATGCCCACAGGAAATGGAGAACAAATAATGTGCCCTCAGTTTAGAAGAAAATGATCTAAGAGAAGAGTTGCTTGTCTTAACAGAGATAGACAGACATACTGAGATCAATGAAAGAAATAGACAGGGAGGATAGAGGAATGGTGAGGATGCAGGGAGTAGATGTGGCAAAGGTGGATGAGTTTAAATACTTGGGATCAACAATTCAGAGTAATGGTGAATGTGGAAAAGAGGTGAAGAAGAGAGTACAGGCAGGATGGAGTGGGTGGAGAAGAGTGTCAGGACTGATTTGTGACAGATGAGTATCAGTAAGAGGGAAAGGGAAGGTCTACAAGAGGATGGTGAGACTAGCTATGGTATATAGGTTGGAGACAGTGGCATTGACAAAAAGGCAGGAGTTAGAGCTGGACGTGGCAGAGTTAAAGATGTTAAGATTTTCAGTGGGTGTGACGAGGGTGGACAGGATTAGGAATAAATATATTAGAGGATCAGCCCAGGTTAGAAGGTTTGGAGACAAAGCCAGAGAGGCAAGATTACGTTGGTTTGGATATGTGCTGAGGAGGGATGCAGAGTATATTGGGAAAAGGATCCTAAGGATGAAGCTGCCAGGTAACAGGAAAAGAGGAAGGCCCAAGATAAGATTTATGGATGTGGTGAGAGAGGACATGCAGGTGGTTGGTGTGACAGAGCAAGATGCAGAGGACAGGAAGAAATGGAAACAGATGATCCGCTGTGGAAACTCCTAACAGGAGCAGCAAAAGAGTCAATAAAACCCCAAAAGTTAGAAGTTTGATAAAACAAATAAACACAACAATTAGAACTTTCCATAGAGATTCATGTGATATAACAGAAGTAAATAGGATATATTACTGTGCAGCTAAATTAAAAACAGATAAAGTCTTACCAGAAAAAAAACAGGGCAGTAAGGGGAAAGGAAGGGGAGAACTCAAATGCCATCATGGAAGTATTGAATAGAGAAAACTATAAAGCAATTAAGGCAAGTAGTATCACTATCAGAAGAGTATAAAAGAGGGAATAAATCAACAAATGCACTCAGAAAGATAGACTTGATAAAACAATGTGCAGTATCACAACATATCAAGTTCTATTGTATACTATCACAAACAATAAACTAAAACTATCAACAAAGGAATAACAATTAGAAGATATGCAGATGAATATAAAGGAAAAGTACAAAATAAGCAATTTATTTGGTGACCCAAAAAACCTTTGTATAGAATTGGGAAACAAGGCAAAAGGAATTGAAACACCACCAAAATAGAAAAAATAGACAAACTTTGGAGAAATATCTATGAATATCCTGTGAAACATAACAAAGATGTTAAATGGATAGAAGTAAAAGAAAGGATAAGAAGTTCAAATGTACAGGATATGAAATGGGATGAAGTAACAGCCAAAGAGATTAAAACAAAGTTAAGAAAAGCTCTTAAATGGAAAACAACAGGACCTGATATAGTACCTAACTTCTGGGTAAATGTATTAACATCTTTACATGAAGATTTAGCCATAAATAAGAACTATTTATGTGCACACCCCAACAGACACCAGCTTGGTTAACAGAATGAAAAACAATACTCCTGCTTAAGGGCAAACCTGCAAGCTATCCTAAAAACTATAGACCAATAACTTGCCTTCTGATGATGTATAAACTATACACTGGAATTGATACCAACAGTTTATAGTCATTTAGAAGAAAACTCAATTGGGAAATAGAAGAAAAGGGTAACAAAAGAAAGTCCTGCTGAACAGAGGATCATTTTTTGTTAAATAAAGTCAAAATGGAAAACTGTAGAAAAGGGAAAGAATCTAAGTATGCCATGGATAGACTGCAAAAAAGCATTTAACAGTATCCCACATTCACGGATAAAAGAGTGCTTAAAAATGTATAAGATACAGCCTGCACTGATCAATTACATTACAGCGACCATGAAGCAGCGGCAAACTACTCTGCAGTTACGCCATGATAAAGGACAAATTATTATTCCAGTGATATGTCTTTTTGTCTTGCCCTTAACCCATTAAGCTGTCTACTTAACAGATTAGGTCATGATTACAATTTGGCTCCCAGAAAACACAAATCACATGAGGAACTGAAAGCACAACTGCAAGTGGTCAAAACTTTTTCAGGTGATATAAGAATGCCATTTGGTCTTGATAAATGTGTGAAAGCAACCTTTAAAGCAGGAAAGCTGCAGCACCAAAAAACATCAGTTTGGGACAGGAATGTGATATAAAAGAACTTGAGCAAGAGTGAGTGTATAAATATTTGGGAAATGATGAAGGATCAACAATAAAACATGAACAAATGTATCTAAAAGTTAGGAATATTTTAAGAGACTAAAATTAATACTGAAAAAAAACAGTGTTGACATCTAGGAACAAAGTTCAAGCTAGAAACCAATTTGCTCTTCCTGTCCTAATTTAGTTTTGGAGTGACTGACTGGCCCCAAAAGGTGTTGGACAGGAAAACAAGAAGGATGCTTCATGCTCATCAAATGATTTATAAAAAATGATGTATACCAAGACTATATATTCCCCATTCTGAAAGGAGTATGGGCCTCCTCAAAATTGATTACACATATAGATCAGCAGTCGTAGGACTGGATACATATGTGCTGATCTCACAAGACCCAAATGTAAAGAAAGTTTTAAAACATGAGGAGAATAAGTCTAAGATGACTTACCTGCTTAGTTTAACAGAAGCATATCATTGCCAAGCAGGAATGGAAATCAAACCAGATCTAGATAAAAATCAGGCAGCAACTGAATGTGCCAAAAAACAAAAGAAAGAATATAAGGTAAACGATCAGATGAGAAGGCAAGCGATGTGGAAAATGCATAAATATAGTTGCAAGTATAGAAAACTGTTGGAATAACCTCATGTTGATCAGGATCAAATGCAGGAATAGTTAAGGAGAGGTGAATTTAAACCAAAAGATGAAAGGTTAATATTGGCGGCTCAGGATAGTGGACTACATAAACATTGGTTTACAAAGTCCATTGAACATGTTGGAGAAATAGACAAATGTAGGTTTTGTAAAACAGAATTGGAAACAGTTGCACATCTTGCTGCTGGTTGGGATATACTAATGGCAGAAGGACTGTATACTGAAAGGCATAATAATGTGGCAAGATTGTTACATTAGGGATTGTGCAAACATTATAATACTGACGTGGCTGAAAAACACTGGAAACATGAACCACAAAGCATTGTAGAAAATGATGAAGTTTATATCACATAAGATCACACATTTCTAATAATTCAAAAAAATATTTTCAAGAAAACCAGATATAGTAGTCCATGAAAAGAACACAAAAGTAGCATTGATCATTGAAATTGCTACACCCAGTGACTACAGTGTCTTATGTACAGACAGACACAAAGCCATAAAATACCAGGATTTGCAGGCAGAAATGAGGGCAATGTGGAAGAAAGATATCCAGACAGTTTCAATAGTAGTAGGAGCAACAGGTCTTATAAAAAAGAATTTACAATCATACTTAGATATGTTACCGATACATATAATGCCATATGAATTGCAGGAGTCAGTACTGGGCACAATGCAGGCACTGTGAAGAGCACTTCTGACTAACATCAAAGATTGAAACAACACTAATTTCATGAACTTTAATCATACTTTGACTTATGAATGGGGTCCATTCCCACCATGGTATTAGAAACCCAAAAGACGTGGAGAAATTAAAAAGAGAGAACTTAATAATCTCCAGACTCTGGACTCAACACAGTTTGGATTCATTAAAGGTATATTATGCATGTTAAACATGGTTGATTTCTTTGAGAAAGTCACCAAGGCCCTGAACAAGGGAAATACAGTGCATACTGCCTATGTTGACCTAGCCAAGGCATTTGACACAATCTCCCACTCCAGTATTACAGAAAAACTCTCCCAATTGGGAATTAACTCCTACACTACCAGATGGGTAGCCAACAGGCTCACAGACAGGAAAATACTGTCAAAGTGAGTGACTTCACCTCCAGCAAAAGACCAGTCGCCAGTGAAGTGCCAGATCATTTTGTGCTGGGCCCCTTACTATTCAGAATTTATTTCTCAGAAGTCCAGGCAAACTTGGACGGCCTGTGGCTGACTAAGTTTGTTGATGACTGCAAATTGGGAACAATCACTGAGTCCCTCAGTGATATTAATATACTGCAGGCAGGGTTAACACAGACAAATGATGGGTGCCAAAGCCACAGATTAAGCTAAATACAAAAATGCATTATTATTCCCTTTGGGAAAGCTGATGTCCCTGCTAATTACATTATAGATAGCACCTCCCCAAGTGTAGACCCAGTGGTATGTGATCTGGGTATTCAGGTTGATTGCAATCTGAACTTTAACCACCACATATCCACAGTAGTAAGGAAATCCTATGTGGCACATCATATAAGTAAAGGCATCACCTCTAGATCTAAAGATGTTATGATTCCATTATACTCAGCCCTCATCAGACCAATAATTGAGTACAATGCTCCCTTTTGTATGTACCTCACCAGACACCTGCAATAATTGGAGAGATCACAGACATTTCTCACCAAGAATTACTGGGTACACAAAACACATCTTACACAAAAAGACTGAAACCCCTGTCACTATATTCTGCCTCCTACAGGTTGCTAAGGGGTGACTTGTGCCTGGCTTACAGGGCAGTCTCTGACTTGGCTTTAATGGAAATGCTACACATTCGTAAATCAAACTGCACAAGAGTCACTTACACCTGGGATCTCAACTCAGTCTCTGACATGAACAGGTCATGCTGGAGAGATAGATACATCTCCTACAGACTGCCACTTCTCTTGAACAAGCTTCCAATTCACGTGAAACAGACCCCCTCCCTGATCCTCTTCAAATGCAACTCAGATCAATGAATGAGTGACCGCAAATTCACTCATGGAGTGGTGCCCATGTCTCTGCTGGACAGAGGAAGCCATTATTAGCTACCATAGACCCTTACCTCTGCAAACTTCACTCACCTAACCACTGGCAGTTGGGGCAACTCAGGATAAATATGCTAGGCTTGTAAAGGCTCTAGGGCTGCTAGCCTAGTAACCTTCTGTGAACCTAAGAACCTATGATATGAACTGCATGTTATAGATAGTAAAACAGTTTTGCATAGAATGTAGTCAAAGGTATTTTAAATGTGGTGGGAGTCTTTTCAGTGACTGTTATATGTGTTAAAGATATTAGAGTAAACAAGTACTTTTTAGTTGCAAGAAATATAGCAAAAGAAATAAAGCAAGTTTAATGTTAATATGCTGTGATCTTGGATTTCTTGGGTGGTGGTGGGAGTGTAAAAGTACATTGATTATATTATTTTTAGAATTAAGATATGTTCTCTTATGTTTACAAAGGTGAATGTCCCGATTAATTATCTTGGCTTAAGCTATAAATTAGTGTTTTTTAAGTAAGTTTGAAAAAGAAGACAAAATGATGAAAGTCATGACAAATTCTAAGTGTTCTTACATCTGCAGAGATATTAGCTTTCGTTCCATTAGCTAATGTTCAGTGGGAGTCAAGAAGACTGCAACTGAAGGAAGCTGTACATTCTGTTATGACAGCAATTTATAAAGATTCATTGCTGAGTGCTTTTACATGAAGATGAGCTGTCTGCAGGTGCAAACACTTAATATTGATAGTTCTGAACATTCTTTAATGAGGTAAATGCAAAATGTAAAGATACAATGGCAAGAAGTTCAATGAAAAATAAAGTTGGAAATTATGGGACTTGAATAAGAAATAGCTTCTCTAGCAGCTTTATTACTTGAATGCATTTAATAGAACAGTGTACAATTTAATTTTATTTAAAGATATCTAGTGCACTTTTTCATAGGACTAAATGTTAATGTTCTCTGAAAGTATACAAGTTGTGAGGAGAATAGAGATAAGTAAAGAACAGACAGCAACCAGTGTAAGTGGGAACACAGGCTGCAGCATATACTTTAGCATGAGTAACCTTAATTTTAACTCAGGTAATGCATGTGGGTGCAGCTGTTGATTTAAGGCAATTTTTCCTATATGGAAGGTTAAACTTCATTTTTTGAAGGTGTACATAAATTTGTGTTATTGTTATAAGTTAATAGGGAATGGCAGTATTCTGAAAATGCATTTAGTTTTTTGTTTGACAGTTTTCATTAAAATAAAAAGTCATGAAAAGTGTAACATAGATTCAAATGGAGATGAGAAGAAACAACTGCATAAATAATTAGCCTACCAAACATTTTGTGTGCATGTAACACAAATGTTGGAATTACACAGTCAAAAAACTGTCATGTAAAAATGTGTGGAAACAATGACTTTTTTATCATAATGGCTATGCTAACCATATTATATTGGAATACCATTGGCCTTTCGGGTATAGACAAGCAGGAAAGAGTAATGAATTGAGATTAAGTAATTCAGAGTGCACATAGCAATGTTGTAGGAGATCCATTTGGAAGGAAATGAGCATGTGAATTTGTCAAAGAAAGGATTTCAGGATGGATATTCAGCAGAATATCAGGTACAAAGGAAAAGGGAAGTAATTGTATTAATTGGTAGAGGGGCTCCAATAGTGATAGAAGAGGAAAAAAACAATAATAGCAGATTTGTGGTAGTAAGGGGCTATTGGGAAGGGAGGAGGATTATGCTAGCATCTATTATATTCCATTAAAATATGTAAGTGGTGACTGGAACTTGATTTACAATAGTGAGGATGTGTCAGGGGACCTTTAAGAGATAATATAACAAAAGAGGATAGATTTCTGAAGAAATTTATAAATTTACTTGGTATGGAAGATGTGAATTCAGTAGTAAGGACTCATACAGAATGTATATATTATTCCCCAACAACTGGGCTAAACGAGATAGGAATTATATTTCATGGGAACATTTGTATTTAACTGAATGTTTCTCTACACATCCAATAACTAATTCAGATCATGCATCAATAAAAACTAAGATAAAATTGCATGGTAATAAAGTAAAATGAGACACTCGTGTTTTCTCACCTACCTGCTAAAAAGAAATTAACTTAAGGAATATGCTGTGAAAATTATTTTAGAGTTATTAGAAAAGATAGAAATATCTTGAAAAGGTATAGTCAGTGAATAGGATAAAATGAAATGGAGTTTAAAACCATGGTAGAGATAAAACAATTGGAAGTGGGATCTTTAGAAAAGGGTAGGAGCAAATTGCATGGGAAAAATGGGAAATGTGTAATCTATACATACAGAGGAAGTATGAGGTTTAAAAGAAGGCAGTATTTGAATGAGCTATGTAATGGCTGTCTGACGATGTCTAAATTTTATTAGAAGTGATGTATGATGTTTGCAACTACAGTTGTGTCAGCACAGTTTGCAATGTATAATATTTGCAACTGAGATTGTGTTGTTATGGTTTATTTTCATTTTTATACATGTAATATTGCCTGTGTCATATATGATAATTTAATAAAGATGTTTCTTGTTTAAAAAAGAGAGAGAAAGAGATCTGGATAAGTAGTAATAGAAATTACTTAGGGGGCTGACAAAGATTAAAGTATTGCAGAATAAGGGGAATGCCACAGAACAAGAAGATTCACAAATGCAGAGTGCTAAACAGAAAAATAAGGGAATATCTGGATAATATGCATGAGATTGAAAAGACTGTTAAGGAAATATTTTTTGTTAATAACAACAGAACCCAAAACCTTTTAGACCAATGAATTAGGTAACAGAAAGCAGAAAGTGTTATTGCCAAACTTAGGGACCCTATAACAAGAACAATAACCAGAGATGTTTCAGAAATGTGGAAATCCAAGCACAAATTGAAATATTTATGGAAGGTTTAATTACGCAAAGGTTAAAGTAGTTGAGGCTCAATAACTAACAGTTAAGACAGGAAGGGATGAGATAAAAACAATCATGTATAATCAATATTCAAGAAGGTCTCTAGGAATAAATGGTATTCCTGTGGAAGTTTGTAAGTTAGGAGGGAAGAAAGTGATTAAGATCTGGAATATTTTGTTTAACAGCATTTTAAAAAGATGGAAAGCACCAACATCTTGGAAGAAAGCTGCAGTAGCTGTAATATATAAGGACAGTAAAGACTTAGTCCCAGCTACATTCAAATCCATTTCAATTTTAAACTATGGTTATAGTGTTTATATCTAAAATAGCCAGAAAAATGGCAAAGGTGTTGACAAAATTGATACATATGGATCAATATGGTTTTGTGGAGGGGAGACAAACATCTCACAACATTAATACATGATGATTAATGATGATCCAGAGGGAAGCAGAATATAAGAACATATTGCTGTCATTGGTGGGTCAGTGCAGAGAAAGCATTCAACAGAGTAAGCTGGGAATTTATGAGAAGGGCAATGGAAGCATTTGCATCCCCTGATACAATAATAAGGTTAATTAGGAGGCTATATGAAGAACTGGAGACAAGAATTAAAGTAGGAGGGTTACTCTCTGATAAGCTGTGTTTGAAAAGAGGAACCAGGTGGGATGTCCTCTTTTCCCTGTGTTATTTGCCTTACATGTAGAGCCACTGACAAAGAAAATAAGTGACTCAGAAATGCAAGGATATAATTGGAATGGTAATTAAGAAAAGATGACTTTACATGCAGATTTACCTGATAAATACATAAAAGGACATCTCAGTGTTGTACAACATTTTGAGACAGTTTCAAGTCTTTTCAGGATATGAAATTAATGAAGATAAAACAAAGGCTATAGCCATAAATTTTGGTCCCACACATGAATCAGTTCAGAAATAGCCATATATATATATATATATATATATATATATATATATATATATATATATATGTATATTATAGAGGGACACAATAAGATGAAATGTTTAGGATTCAAAAAAAGATTCAAAAGATTCAAATGAAACCTTATTGTCATTTAGGAAACATAAGTGCTATCTAAACAAAATTTCTAGTGTCAGCTCTTTTACAGAAATAAAATACCAAAAGAAAAGACATAATAGGTAATAAAAAATAAACAATAACTATAGTACAAAAGTATATGTCTAAGTAGCTGACACACATGCTTGTACACTATTTATATATGCTGGACAACACTGATTACTAGATGACTAATACATGAAAGAAAAGTACACTATACACAGAGGTGATATTGGGTGATTATTGCACATAAGGAAGTAATTAGAGTTGCTCTTGAGAATATGATAATTTTAGTATGCAATAAATAAATATAATTACTGTATGGAGGAAAAAAAGGAAAAGCATGAGATCATAATCTATTATAGTTTTGATACATCCAATTTTACACCTGCATTAATGAGTCTTATCGCAGTTGGATAAAAAGTGTTTGTGAATCTGGAGGTCCTGCAGCAGATACTCCATTACCTCCTACCAGATGCAAATTTAGTGAACCAACCATATGCTGGATGAGAAGTGTCACTCAGTATTTTGTGGGACCTCTTTTTACATCTCATTTCAGAGAGCTCCTGTAAGGTAAGAAGACTAGTGCCCACAATCTTTTCTGCTGTTCTTATTATTCTTTGCAGCTTCTTCCTTTTGGCCATTGTGCTGTTACTGAACCGTACAGTGCAGTTGCTGGTGATCATGCTCTTGATGGCTCCTCTGTAGAAGGTATTTAGAGCATTCATAGAGAGTTTTGCTTTTCTAAGCCTTCTTAGGAAGTATAGTCACGGGTGGGCTTTTTTAATTAGCTGTCCTGCATTTGTACTCCAAGAAAGATCCTCTGATATACATATCCTCAGGAACTTTGTAGTTTGGACTCTCCCCTTCTTCACCATTGAGCTTGAGGGGCAGGTTCATGGCAGAACTTTTTTATTGATGTTCAGGTCCAAATTGTTGTTATTGTACCAATCAATCAGGGAGTTGACCTCATTCCTATACCCACTCTCGTCCCACCACTCTGGTGTCATGTGTGAATTTGATGATGTGGTTATTGCTAGCTATCGCAGAGCACCCATGGGTAAGGATTGTGAACAGTAGAAAACTCAGCACACAGTCCTGGGGTACTCCGGTGTTGGTTGTAATACTCACTGAAGTGTTACCACCACATGTCTTTTGTGGTCTTCCAGTCAGGAAATCAAGGATCCAGTTGCACACCCCTTTATTTATGCCAAGGTTGATTAGCTTTTCTATAAGTTGCATAGGAATCACCGTATTGAATGCCAAGCTGAAATCTATGAACAACAGCCTGGCATAGTTGTTCTTCTCTTCAAGATACTCCAATGTGAGGTGAAGTGCCACCAAAATGCAGTTGATCTGTTTGCCCAGTAGGCAAACTGCAGTGGGTCAAAGGATTTGGGTAGTACTGTAGTCAAATGCCTTTTAACCTGTCTTTCAAAGCATTTAATTACATTTGATGTAAGGACCACTGGCCTGAAATCATTTAGGCAGGTGGGGTTGGCTTTTTTGAGCAGAGGGATTATGTTGGTAACTTTGAAGCATGCTAGTACTTTTTCCTGGACAAGTGAGGTATTGAAGATGTCCATCAGGACTATTCTGAGTTGGTCTCCACAAACTTTCAGTACTTTTCCCAGAATGTTATAGGGCCAGCAGCCTTACTGGGGTTCACATTCCTTAGTTGGTTCCTTACATCCACAGCATTCAAGTTGAGTACTGCCTCCTTTTGGCCATTGAGAAGATTTGCAGCCTCTATGTTGTTTTTCTCTTCAAGCCTGCCATAAAATGTGTTTAGACTGTCCAGAAATTCAGTGCTATCATCGTACTAAGCTGACTTGGTCTTGTAGTCAGTTAGCTGTTGAATACCATGCCACAGGCTTCTTGAGTAGAAGTATGGATTACAAAGACTTCTGTTATGAACTTCCAAGATGGCTGCACACTAAGTAACAGCTTAATTTCAGCACCTCCAGTGTGAAAACAGAAATTCAGAAAAGATAACCAGAGAATTTATCTTTTGGGGTAAATTTCAGTTACTGGCTAGTAAGTGCACTGCCTGGATGCCAGCAAAAAATAAATTCAGAGAATCTAAAAGAAAATCAATCACAAAAGGTGAGGAGAAAACACTGGCTGGGAAGAATCCTGCAGCTGTTCAGCAAAAAGCAGTTCAAGCTCAAGCTTTGGTGCAAGACATGGCTTCTAGTAATATAGAGGAAAAAAAGTCAAATGTGCTCAGTGCTGATTAAAATAAAAGAAACACTGAAGGAGTCTGAAAAAGTCTTGGAAACAAGACCAAAGTGCTTATTGGATATCTAGTAAAGTATTTTTGTGCTTTTTATTTGAGCCTTTTTTAAGTTATTTTGCTAGCATTTACAGCTTTGTTTTCCGTTTATTAAATAAAAAGTAAAAATGGAAAAAGCTTTAAAAATATATTCTGAGCTGATTAAACTGCAAAAATCAGAAATGAGGAATCAAAATGAAGAAAAGCCTGGTTTAGTATGAGACTGCTCAGGAAGAGATGTTTCTAAAAATGGTAGAATTAGAGGACAGAGTACTTAGGGAAAACCTGAGACTTTCTGCTGTACCAGAGCAATTGGAAGGAACTGACTGTATTAATTTTATGAAAGCACAAATATGCAACTGGACTTGTAATCCACAGCAAGAGTTGTTAATTTAATGGTCACATTGTGTGTATTCTCCAAACCTGGCCATCAGAAAGCATCTCAGACCTTTTATAGTAAAGATGTAATCGTACTAGCAGAAAGAGTTGATTCTAACAAAACTCTGGCAGAAGGACAAAGTACTAAAATTTGGTGTTTGTTGAAAATGATTACTCACTGTACACCAGACAGAAGAGGAATAAATGTATTCCAGCAATCAGGGAATTTCAAGAAGCAGGTGTGACATTCAAGCTGCTATATCCAGTTTTTTTTTTCCAGAATATTTTTCCTGCAGGGTTAAAATCATTTTTTGATGCAGAACATGCTAAAGAGGAAATACAAAAGTTTTTCCAACAAAAAAAAATGAGCTATCAAAAGAAGGGGATTCTGCTTCTTATTCTTCTGATAACAAAGCCTATAGAGAGACTATGTCAGTGAAACCTTTTTCAATGTTCCAAAAGGAAAATGTTTGACAGACAGAAAAAAAACAAAAGTTTTGATTGAAGAACTATGAATACATTGGAAATTAACTAGAAACTTGATTTGGGAGACGGAGATCAACAGGAAGAAAACCAGCATCTCAGAAATTGAATAAATGTAGGCTTACAAAGCATTAATTACATTTATGAAGTATGATGGAACAATGCAACCTGGAAATATAGGACTTTGTTAAACATGTATGGGACTCCAAAGCATATGCCCTACTTCATGTCATTAATGTTTGGAAGAACATTTAGGAGAGGGGTTGAGGAAGGAAAGAGTTAATTGTAAGTAAAACAAAATGTTGCTCTTAATAGTATTTTTCAATACGTGACATATACTGCATGTTATAAAGTAAAGTTTTTGTTTCAGTTATTTTGTATGTAATAGGGATACTAAAGTAAAGGGGTGCCCCTATTTTTTCTTCTTTCTTTCTTCTTGTTCAGTTTTAAGAAGTGTATGCAGTGCAATGTAAAATGAAAAGAAAGTCTGGTCAAAAAAAGCATGATATAAGAAAAAAAATGTTATGTTTTTTTCTTGCTTTGGCATAGGGGAATGACTGAATTAAGGCCTTTGTCTATATTTAATAAGTTTTAAGAGGAAGCAAATAAATAAAAGAACACTGAATATAATGAAAAGTTTCCCTCTAGCACATAAATCTTTACAGTGCAATGTGTGTAGTGATAGACAGCTGAGTATTTGGTTCAAATGTTTTTATGGAGACAATCTGATAAAAAGGCAATTCAAACAAAATACTTTTCTTTCAGTTGCTAGGAGATAATGTTTCCTGAAAGCATTCAAGTTGTTTTCTACATTTGGGAGAGGAATAACGATAAGTCAAAAACAGACAGAACTTAGTGGAAATAGAAGCACAGGCTGTACTATTCATCTCAGCATGGACAACCTTCATTATAGGTTAATTCAAGCCTATGAGTGTGGCTGTCAGTCTGGGGCAATTTTTCCTATTATGAGGGTTAAGCTTCATTGAAGATGTACTTAGTTTTGTGCATTTGTATTAAAGTAATAGGTTTGGGGTGATTTTTAAGGGTTTTCATTAAAACACAATGTTTTTAAGATGTTGACATAGGTTCAAATGATATGACAAAAAACAACTGTACAAAAGATCAACTTGCCAACCTGATATTAGTGTATGCATGTAAAACAAAAGCTGAAACTATTCATTTAAAAAACAGTTATACATAACAGGTGGGAATAATAACTTCTTATCATAGCAACACTTTATATATTATCTTTAAATGTGAATGGTCTCAGATGCATACAAAAAAAAGAGTATTGAACTGTATTAGAAATACAGAGTGAAAATAGTTAGACTATAGGAGACATATTTGGAAAGAACTGAGTATGTGAATTTGATAAAGAAAGGATTCCAGGATGGTTATTCAGTGGAATTACTGGGGCAAAGAAAAATGACAGTACTTATATTAATTGTGAGAGGAGCTCCAATAGTGATAGAACAAGAAAAAAAGAGAATAATAGTAAACGTGTAGTACTAAGGGGCTACTGGCAAGGGAGGATGATTATGCTGGCATGTATTTATATTGCACCTAAAACTGCTACAATGGAGTTTAAGAAAATCTGGGGAATATAATCAGATTTCAGCAGGGAATATTACTTGTAGGTGGGGACTGGAAGTTGATTTGCAAAAGTGAGGATGTATGTGGGAGGCTTAGAAGGAAAATATAACAAAAGAGGGTATATTTTTGAACACATTTATGGAAATATTTGGTATGGAAGGTGCGGATTTAAAGTTGGGAGAGAATTTACATATTATTCCCCAAGGTACAAAAACTGAGCTGAGCTAGGCATAAATTATATTTCACAGGAACATGTGTATTTAACTGAAAGTTCTGATACACATACAATAACTATTTCAAATCACACACCAATAATAACTAAAATAAAAAAGCAGTGTAGTAAAATAAAAATGAGACACTGGCACTTCCCCATCTACCTGTTAAAAAAGAGAGGAATTTAAGGAATGCATAATGGAAAATATTCAGGAGTTATTAGAGAAAATATAAATTTCTTCTGAAAATATAGCTAGAGAATGGGATAAAATTAAAGTGGAGAATAAAAATATGGATGAAATAACAGAAAAAGAGATATGGTTAATAAATACCAAGAATTATTTATAGGGTCTGACAAAGTTTATAAAGTACTGCAGAACAAGGAGAATTTCAAAGCAAGAGGAGGGGAAACTGCAGTGTTAAAGAGAAAATAAGGGACTACCTCGATAATATGTATGTGTTTAGAAAGACTTCTGTTAAGAAACTGTTTTTTGATAACTCTAGAGCACAAAAACTTTTAGCACAACGGCTCATTCAACAGAAAGTAGAAAGGGTAATTGCCAAGCTTAGGGAGCCTATAATAAGGAAAATATCCAGAGATCCTGTAGAGGTATTAAAATATATTGGAAATGTTATGAAAATCTGTATAGAGCAAAGAAATGTGGAAATCAAGAAAAAGTACAACAGGAATGTTTATGGAAGAATTAAATATGTCAAGGTAGATGTGGCTCGATTACTAACAGGATAGGAGGAGATGAGATAAAAATGGTGATATATAACCAATGCACAGCAAAGTCCCCAAAAATAGATTTATCCCTGTGAAAGTTTGGAAGCTAGTAGGGAAGAAAGTGATAAAGATCTGTAATGTTTTGTTTAATAGTATTTTAAAAGAAGGAAAAGCACCAACATTCTTGAAGAAATACCTAAAGATGACAAAGACTCATCAGATCCAGCTTCATATAGACCCATTTGATTCTAAACCATGACTATAAAATGTTTATGTCTATAACGGCTAAAAGAATGGTGAAGGTGATGCCAAAAATAATTAATTAATCTCATTTTCCCTTCCATATTAATAGCACAAAAGTCTTTCTAATGCTATGTCCTCCCATGATTTAATACTGAGAATACCTCTCGCATAATGCATACTACTGCCATGGTACTTATATTGTATTACAGAATGCTGTGCTGTGAATTCACATCTTATGTATTTATGTTCTGTGCTTGTACATTGAACACTATGTATTTTGTTTTTTATCGTTTGTATGATTTTTTTATCTTCTGTTGATTTTAAATTGTCTGGAGATTTTCTCCGTAGGTCTGCACTAAAAATGGGTCCTTGCCTCAGTTGGACTAACCTGGTTAACAAATGTCAAATAAATAAAATGATAGATATGGATCAATGCAGTTTTGTGGATGAAAGGCAAACATATGACAACATTAATATAACAATGATGATCTAGAGGGAAGTAGAATGTAATAAAATACCACTGTTGTTGGGGGGTCTTAATGCAGAGAAAGCATTTGACAGTGTAAGCTGGGATTTTTGAGTAGGGCAAAGAATTGTATTCTCTGATAAAATTATAAGGTTAATTAGAAGAATATATGGGGGATCAGTGGCAAAAATGTAAATGGGAGGGTTCCTCTCTGTTAAGTTCTGTTTGAGCAGAGAAACCAGACTGGGGTGTCCTCTTTCCCCTTTTTATGTTCATTATATTTACAGCCATTGGCAAAGAAAAGGGGCTCAGAAATTTAAGGGTGTAACTGGCATGGTAGGCAAGACATTTCAGTGTTGTGGTACATTCTGAGGCAATTTCATGTCTTTTCAGAATACAAAATTAATGACGATAAAAGAAAGGCAATAGCTGTAAAATATGTACCCACACACAAACTGGTTCAGCAATATCCATATTTATAGGGACATGACAAAATGAAGTATTTAGCAGTATGGATAAAAAATGATTATCTTATGGCAGCTAAGGATAAGGGGGAAGAGACAACACAAAAGGTGATAGAAAAATGGAGAAACTGGAAGCTCTCTTTTATGGATAGCAAGATACAAGCAATGAAATGTTTTAGTCCCTTTATTTTTATACACATGTGAGGCATATATTTATCAACAAGAGGAGAAGTTACAGATAGCAATTAAAAAAGAGTGGAAGGCTTTTATCTGGGAGGGGAAGAGGGCAAGAGTCAAATGGGATACATTGATCCTGCCACTAAAACAAGGTGGTTGGGCATTATCTGATTTATAGGGTATTTCAGAGCTATACAGTTAGGGTTCCTATGCATAGTACAAGCAGAAAGCCATAATTCAAAGTGGAAAGGAGTGATGATGAAATGGGGGAAGCTCAAGAAACAAGGAGAGACTGGCATTTTGGATGCAGATCCTTAAGGAGAATAACAATAACCACATAGAATATATTCATAAATTAGCCTAGACATAGTAAGACCTGGTGGCTGAGTTTAATTCTGGAGACTGCCAAAAAAGGAATTAATAGAAAATGGAAATCAAAGTCTAAGCCAGCTGTACCAGAAGCAATGAATATAGTAATAGAAGTAAAACAACTGGAAGTGGGATCTTTAGGAAAAGGTAGGAACAAATTACACAGAAAGAAGTGGGAATTGTGGGAACAATACATGCAGAATAGTGTTTTGGAGGAGGAATAAGGTTTAAGAGACAATTACTGGATAGATTAGAAGTGATGTATAATGGTTGCAACTGTCAATATGGTTAATTTTCTTTTATATAAATGTATGATTGTCTATAGTTATAATTTAATAAAGATGTTCTTTGTTTAAAAACAGCTTCTGTTATGGCAGGTAAGGATATGTGGGAAGAGACTGAACAAAAAAATAATACAGAAACTGTCAACTGGAAGCTCTGTTTTATTGATATGGATATGGATATCAAGATACAAACAGTAAAATGTTTTTTGTCTGTTAAGTTTTATTTACAGGTCAGGCATACTTTTATCAACCAGGGAGAAGTTGTGGACAGTAATTAATAAACAGATGAATTTTTTTATTTGGAGGGTGAAGAGGTCAATAGTCAGGTAGGATAAGTTGATCTTCCTAACAGTACACGGAGGTTTAGGATTATCTGATCTGAAGGGATATTTTAGAGCAACCCAGTTAAGGCTCTTATACATAATTCAAGCAAAAACCTACAATTCAAAGTGGAAAGGGATGATGAAGCAGGGGGTATAATTGAAGAAATAAGGAAAGAATGGCATTTTGGATGCAGATCCCTAAGGAGAATGGCAACAGTCATACACAATATTATATTCATGAAAGTGGCAGAGAGTATGCTGGGAGCTGGGCTGGCATGGGAGTGTTGAAGAGAGAGTCTGCCAGTGGGAATGGCTGTGGTTGGGGGTGCAAGGAGTGGACAAGAGGAGGCAGGAGTTTGCTGGAGGAGGCTGACAAAGGAACCAGAGTACTGGGAGAAGATAATAAGAGGAGAAGACAAATGGGAAGAGGCTGGGAAGACATTTGTATTGTGGGCTGGTGATTGCCTTCCCTATGAGTACTCTTTAATTTTAATGTAAGGTGCTATCATATTAATAGTTTCAACTGCTGGCTGGCATGATTGCCTTGAAAAGATGAATATGCATGCAGTGTTTAGGATTTTATTTGGTTCAAGTATAATATAGTAACAGCTTATCTGCCTATTAATGTCTGTGGTTGTATGAGGTCACTGTAGTCAGTAATATTGACTTTAGCATATATAGCAACCCATTTGATTTTTAACTTAAATGATCATTCCTAAATATCTGGTAATTTGATGGATTCATTTTGGAGTTTTGGATATGCTTTTAAAGAATGTTTCACTTATGCTGTGAGCAGACAATTGACACTAGTAATGCAAAAGTAATTATTTTCACAAAAACTGTAGTTGTTTTTTTTAAACACTTTTACTGAACTATCACATGTGGAATAGGCAAATTTACATTTATATAAAATTAATTAAATCATATTAACAAGTTCACATTTACAAATATTATACATAACATACATTGTTAAATATCATATAATCAAAGCAACATTACATAAATTGTTCAATTCCTGCCTACTCTTAAACCTCATTCCTCCTCCAAAACATTTTGCTGTATGTGTTATTCCCATAATTTCTACGTTTTTCTGTGAAATTTACTCCTACCTTTTAGATCCCACTTCTTGTTTTGTTTTATCTCTGTTAAAATATGCACTACTTCAAGTATAGTTGGTTTAGATTTTGATTTCCATGTGCTAGTAATTGCTTTATTTGGCAGCCACCAGAATTAAACTTAATGAGGCCTTATTATGTCTAAGTAGTTCAGATCCTATAACCCAGATAAAAAATGTCCTTCATATACTTATTTGCTCACCCAGTATTCCTCATAGAGTACTCTGTAGGGAATGTTTAAAAATCTGCAAACTCATTAAAGTCTAAGAACATATGCTCCCAGGTATACCCTTCTCCCCTATTATATCTACCTGAGGAAAAATTCTTTGCAGTCTGCTTGAGGTACAAAAGTGTCTATGCAATCACTTCCAGGCAAAATAGTAAATCTTCCAGATTTTGTTGCATATTTGGGAACCATACATATGTCCTCCTACTGTTTCTTTATAAAATCTCCCTTTCAAATATTTTCTGATCTCTTCTGATTGATACCTACAGTTATTGTGCAATGTTGTATATGCCCTACTAATTTATCCCTTTTCTAACAGCAGCTCATATTCTAAATTCATTTAAAAACTCAACCAGTGCAGGTCTTTTATTTAGGATTTCCCTATCACTTTATCTTTGTCTATACTCTGATATCAATCCCCTGATAGGAAAGGAGATCACTAGCCTGCAATCCAAATGCCTTCCTGGTCTTTTCCAATTCTGTTACCTTTCCTTTTCTAATTATTTGTCCCCAATACCTTGGCTCTTTACCACCTTTTGCCAGTAAATTCCATATCCCTGTTGTCTTTTCTCTGTATCCCTAATTGCAGCCATCAAATCTTGTGTAAGGCTGCCAGGCCAGCTAGCTGGAATTTTGTAAATAATCATAATTCATTTGTGAATATTAAGATGATCCACTGGCTTGTTTTACAAATGTAAGAGAACTATATGTTATGTGGATATTAAACTACTCGTGCAGAAGTGTGCGTTGAACTGTATGTTATGTACTGAGCCTCAAAAGTGTAACCACAGTGTACTCTACTGGAAAAGAACAGACATGTATATAAACTATAGTTGAAACATACAGAGTTAACTTGCAAACCCCTCAAGAAAATAAGTTGAAAAGTAAAGTGTTTTATTACTCTGTTTCAGTGCAGCAAGCAGACAATGTCTAGAGCTAGAGGTTTTCATACTGTCTTGAAACAGAAACAATTACTAGGTTTAAAATGTAAAGTATTTTATGGCTGTGTGACTTCCTAGCAGCTGCACATTTGAGATACAAGTATTTTTGACACAGAGGTGCTAAATTCTAAGTATCTGTTTAGCCTGGGAACTGGAGGCAGGTGACAAAAAGTGATGTCATCCAAACTGACCCAGCAGTAATGTTTTGATATTAATTTGGGAACTCTCTCAGAGACTGGGCATTTTGTACCTTGTCCTGGATCTAAAAACATCCATCCAGCACTTCTCATCTGCATTTGCCTTGGTCTGTAAGTAAGATTTAGGTACATTGATTTATCTTAGATATAGATAGGAATATACTGAATATTAGTTTAGATGTTTTTGTATTTATTTGAGAAAATCCTGTAATGTTGTTTTAAAATATTTCCTGTGATTCTGAACTCTGTAGTCACTGTGTTGAGTTATTGAGTATTGTATTCTTCTTTTATTATTAAACATATTTAAACCTTTTAATTGTGGCTGGTTTTTTAGAGATATTTAAGCTCTTAGAGTACTTGAATATGTATTTGTTGACACTGTACAGGCCACTCCTAAATAGCCTTAGTCGTGGTCATACTTACCATTTGGATAATAGTACCATTACACAGTAGAATTGGTCATCCTTTGTAAGGACCTTATAATAGCTGACAAAGAGCTGGTTGGTGGCAGTGATAACTACCTTTTAGTCTGGGCAGAAGGTGGCATAGCTAATAAACATGTGCCAGCCTTTCCCAGGAGTGTATATGTGTTTGTATATAAATCAAATCTCAAAGTATGTGCGTCAGCTATTTGGGCAGGGACATGAAGCACTGGTTGGACAGAGAGGGTGCTGGAGGTTTTGGCTTGACCACTCAGCTGAAATCTTAACCCTGAGAATGATCAAGATGGCTGCCGACTAGTTTAGTCCCTACTCCTTGAGCTCCTCACAGCTATTTAACTTTTGTTTTTTTTTACAACTTTATACCAATCTTTTTCCTCAGTTTTTTTTACTAAAAGATTTTATAAATCTTTTACTACAAATTTGGATTATTTTTTACTCTGGACTTCTTATCCTGGGATTTATTTTACCTCAGAACAATTTTGTTCTCTCTGCTGCTGGGACACCTGCTGCTCCAGTCTATTCCTGGTTCCTGAAATCCTGTCAATTGCAGTTCATCTCTGGGCATGGCTACAAAATCCGACTCCATGGAGACTCAGCCTACAAAGGCCAAATTTTCTTCAATGCTCTCTCCTGAAAAAGATTCCAGTTCAAAAAGACTAAGGACATCTAAACAACCTACTGAAACTTCCAAAGTAAGTAATAAAGACTTAAATGATTCAAATTTCCTTTTAGACGAACTAAAAGTAGCATTAAAGCCTATCCAAAGTGCTATCCAAAACTTTTCAGAACAATTTGCTGACTTTAGTAAAACTTTAAAGCAAATAAATGATAGAATGGATATGATTGAAAACAGAAATTCAGCTTTAGAGTTAAAAACAGATTCATTGGAAAGTGACCTTAAGTCTAAAGATAAGATTATTTCTGATATACAAGCTAAACTGTTGGATTTGGAGGCCAGGAGTCGAAGAAATAACATCATTATTCGTGGTTTGCCTGAATCTTATGACAATAAAAACTTGCTATCTGTGACTAAGAATATCTTTGAAACATTGTTAAACTGTGAAACATCTTCAAAGTCTATAATTGTAGAGAGAGCACATAGAGCATTACGTGCAAAGCAAGATTCTTCCACACCAAGGATTATTTATACTAAGTTATTAAACTTTCAGGATACTTTCCAGATCCTGGAAACAGCTAAAACTAAAAACAGTTCATATGGAAGTCTCACAAACTATCTTTTTCCCAAGATCTTCCTTCTCAAATTAAACTAAATAGACAAAAACTTGCCCCTATTGTGCTGACTTGATAAAAAGAGGGATAAGATTTCGTATGTCCTATCCAAATACTTTGTCTTTTACAGTTAATGACAAAAGGTTTGTGTGCTCAGACCCCAAAGATGCTAAAGACATTTTTCTTAAAACATTTAAAAAGCTTCCTGACACTGTATCATAATATGTTACTGTCAATGGAATACAAAAGTGTTATTTTTCAGACAATATTTATAATATAGGATGTACATGTCTGTTATGACCTAATCCTATTTCACTTCAATAACTTGTTTTGAATTTATTTTGTTTTAATTCTGATAAGTTTTAAATAATATTGTGCTATGACAGGCTTTCCAGATTTATAGGTTTACTATAAGCGCTAAAAACAGTCAAATAGTTATGTTTCTTTCATTTCCTTGCTTTGTGTGAAGGCAGTATACTAGTTTTTTTTTTTTAAAGCTTTTAAATTACAGTCCCCTGTGTCAGTTATAAGATTTATGGAGGGAGAAACCGCGCCTCTCGAGACTCTTGAAGGAAAAATCTTCTGCTCATAGCTTCAGCTGCTGTTCTACATGATCGCGCACCCACTACAGACTCTCTGAGATGGATGGTGACGTCATTATTTGTTGCGAAAGCACGACAGCTTCGCATACACAATTGCACTTGTTTTCAGCATGTATTCAGCATCAGGAATGTTTTATTAGGACTTTCTATCATTTACAGTGTTCCTCTTCACAAGCGAAGGATGTTTTTAAGTTTAAATATGTCTTTCTCACACGTTACATTCAGCGATCCTATACATGTCTCTCTCGCTCCAAAGCGAGAAGTTACCTTCATGCATTAGGATGGAAATTGTTCTTGAAACAAATGAACAGGTTAGTTTCATTTATTACAATTCCAGAAAATGGGTAAAGAAGAGAACATATATTTTCCTACAAAATGTTGTTTTTATGTTATCTTGAAAGATGCCAAAATGTTTAAATAGACAAGTATTACACTGTACACCTGTTCATTTGAGAAATTCATGCATTTTTTTCCAAGCTTGATTAGGGGACTGCAGTTGGTGGTTTTGTTATAGAAAGCCTTTACACAAATGTAATGCTTGGAATGGATATCTTTAAATGTTATTAGCTAAACTTACCTGTCTATATTTAAACTCCTGGATTTTTGAGTTTAGCCTACTTGTTTTTGTTCTATTTAGATGTTATAATGAGTATATTTATGAACACTGTGTTTTTACATCCTGTTTGCTGTATTGCTTTTATATTTTAGAAGGACAGTTTAACTATATAATTTAACAGAGCCATTAGTATAAGTATTCTAAAATTTATTTAAATTCATATGAAAGTACATTAATATTCATTTAATCTAGTGTACATACTGTAGTTTAAGGTACTATCCAATAGTTCTTATTTGTATTTATCTTTGAACATTAGATGGCACCAAAACCTATTCAATTTATAATATATCATTGTGAGCAGATGCTATATTACTGCTATTTAGACAGTTAGCTTACATCTATATTGAATTGTTTCTTAGAGTATGGTCGCTTGGAGGACAGTTTATGCTTTATTTGAACTATAGTTAAATGCTCATTCTATAGTTATTTGAGTTTTTTATCACACTTATTGTCTATTTGACTACTGGGAAAAAGTTACTAAGCATTAAAGAGTGTTTATTGGATAGTGCATGATTTTATCTGTTTAGCAATGTTTATGGCTTTTTTATATATATGTATATCTAAAACATCACCTTATATATGATACAACTATCCCTAGATTTCTCACTGTTTTGTTTACATATATGATAGTGTTATTAGATGGGTTTCTTTATATTTATTTACATTGCCTAACATATGTTCTGTTTTAATTGTAATACTTGTTATGCCGTATTGTTTTAGTTAATCAAAATTTATTCTACTTTTTTTCTTCTTTGAAATACTTGAGGAAATGCATTTAATCACTATAATTTTTACTTAATAATAGGAGCTTTTAGCTTAGTATTTCAAGTAGGGATTGAGTATGTTGGACATCTTGAATTTAGTTAGTCTTGTATATAGTTTTAGTAGTATTACTCTGGTTTTAATTTGTGTTAGGCTTCCGTTGAGCAATTTTTATATTAATCCGATGTTATTATTATTTATAATTACAACTTCTATCTTATTCACTTCTGATCTTCCTTTATCACAGGGTGATTGGTGGGTAGGCACTAGGGTTAGGATAAAGGATATTAATATACATTTTATTGCTCTTGGAAAATTTTTTTTCTTTATTTTTCATCAAATGATATTTGTTGACCCGATTGCATATTCAAATGCTGCTTTTTCTTTTTTTTTTCTTTTTTAAAGTATTATTGGATTTTTACTTTGAGTTCACCTTTATAGCATCAATAATGATTGTATGCCTTGAATATTCCAGTTGATATAATATTGGATTCTTGGAATGTTAGAGGTATTCAAGGCAAAGCCAAAAAGTCATTATTATTTCATTTGATTTTTAAGTCACAGGCAAATATTTGTTTTATTCAAGAGACCCATATTCCGCGTCTTGATTGGAATAAAGAGAGAAATAAAAAATGGATCAAAAAGATAGTAGCTTCAGGTGACTCATCTAATTCCAGAGGAGTAGCTATAATCATTAAACAAAAATTCATGGGGAACATTATTGATGAGAAATTTGATAATGAGGGGAGATGGTGCTTATTTACCACTTCTATTGTTGGTCTGGACAAACCTCTTTTAGTCTTAAACTTATATGGCCCATGTAATTCACAACATTTGTTCATTTTAAAAATTTATAATATTCTCACATCCTATAAAGACCACCATATTATAGTGGGTGGTGACTGGAACGCAGTAATAAATCCAGTAATTGATCGATCCCGTTCCACTGTTACTTATAATTATCAATCTACTATGGCCCTTAATGATTTGATGACGGAATATAATTTAATTGATCCACTTCACAATGTTAAAGTCTTAAATAAGAATGATATCTATACTTATTACTCCAAGTGTTACCGTCGTGGTCCAGATTGGATTTCTTTCTAATTTCTGATTATATCTCAAAATATATTTTGGATTTTAACATTGAACCTAGATTCTTTTCGGACCATTCAAGAATCTCACTAAAATTAAACATAAACTCTAATATTAAAAATAAAATTGACTTTAATAAGTGGTCTTTAAATAATAATTTACTGCTAAATGAAGATATTTGCAAACAATGTTCAGAAATATTACAGGAAATGGAAAACAACCTGGGGTCATCAGACATTCCTTATGACATACAATGGGCTGCATGTAAAGTGAGATTAAGAGGATTATTTATTAGTAAAGCAGCTTTTTCAAAAAGCAATACTTTAAGAAAGAGGAGTTCTTAAAATCTAGAATTTTTCCTTGGAAAATCATCTTAGACTGAATCATGACCCTACTATAGAAAAACAAATTCTCGACTGTCAGAAAGATTTAATTTTGCTTCACCAAAATAATCTCTCTTTAGCTGAACAAGAATTACTTGCCTCATATTCAGAATGGGCCCAGGTTCCTTCTAAATTATTAGCGAGAATTATTAAAGTTAATTTTGAAAGACCGAAAATCTCATCTTTATCTTATAAAAATAAATTATATAACACGGATGAAGAGATAATTCAGCTATTCACTTCTCTCTATACTGATTTATATTCAGGTTCTTCTAATTCAGTTAATGATAATCACTTAAAAATCTTTTTAAATTCTCTACATTTCCCTAAATTAAATGATAGTCAACAAAAATTACTTTCTGCTCCTATATCGTTACAAGAAATCTCGGATTCAATTGATAATCTTAAATTGGGAAAATCTCCTGGTCCAGATGGTTTTACTCCAGAATTTTTCAAAACTTTCAAATTGGTAATTCTTCCCTTTCTTCTCAAAGTATATAATCATATAAGAGTTAACGATATCTCAGATATTCATTGGAATACATCTAAAACCATCCTAATTCTAAAAATAATAAAGAAAAATCTGACCCAATAAATTATAGACCCATTTCTTTAATAAACGTAGATATTAAGATTTTATCATCTATTTTGGCTAACAGATTGAAACGGATTTTACCCTCAATTATTTCCCTAGATCAATCAGGTTTTATGTCCCACAGACATGCTTGGGATAATACTCTGTCCTTAGAGTCTATCATTCATCTCATTAAAAAATTTCAAACCCTATATATGCTCTGATCATTGATGCATCAAATGCCTTTGACAGAGTCTGTTGGAACTTTCTCTTTCAAACTATGTCATGTTTCAATATTCCTTTATTCTTTATAAATTTTTTAAAAGTTTTATACAAAGATATGTTTACTAGACTTTACATTAATGGTCAATTTTCTTCTCCTATAAAGATTACCAGAGGAACAATACAGGGTTGTCCATTGTCTCCCTTTCTTTTTAACATTTATTTAGAACCTTTGTTGTTGTATATTATTCAAAATACTTTTCATAATGTCCCCAGAATTCTTAATACCAAAATTCATTTTCAGCTTTCGCTGATGATCTAGTTATTTACTTCCAAACTCCATTATCTGATTATAGAAAAATAACAAACTCCATTGATTACTTCTCTTAGGTTTCGAATTATCTTTTAAATTCTTCTAAAACTCATATCTTTCCCTTAAATCACTTAGCACATAAATCATTTTTGTTTTCAGATCATCATTTTCAGTTTACTTATAGTATAAAATATTTAGGTATCAATTTAGAACACAATAATAAATCTTCTTTTCAAAATAACATCAATAAAGTATGGAACTCAATATTATCTGATATGGACAGATGGAAACATCTAAACCTTTCACTTTTATCAAAGGCCATAATTAAAATGAACATTCTGCCTAAATTCCTTTACCAGTTCACATCATCTGATCAGATAATTCCAAAATTTTTTTTGAGTCTGTAAATAAAGCTTTGGCAAAATGTTTATGGTTCCCTAAATCTGTTAGAATTTCCTATTCCAGATTGTCAATTTTGAAGGACAAGGGTGGTTTAGGCCTTCCTAATCTATATCTCTATTATTTGATTGTCTCATCTAATAAACTTCTCACCATATCTAATTTCAAGAATATTTCTTATACAAATCATTCTTTATGGATAAAATTATGGTACAATTACATCATTTCAAAAAATATAAATCCAGAAGCTATTCCTTTTATCTCTTTGGATAGTTTATTTATTAAAAATATGTCTACTGTAATTAAACAAAAGATTAGAGCCTTCCAAACCTTACTCAAACTATGTAATCTAGAAAAGATTTCTCACCTTATTCAACCAATTCATCTAAACCCAAATATAATGATAGACAACAAACCCTTTAACTTAACAAAATATCCTTTAATAAAAATTTAAAAGTTAGAGATGTTTTGAAATATCTTGACTTATCTTTACCCGATTGGCGTAAAATTTTGAAAGTAAATTGGAACTATTCACCAATCCTTAGTCAACTAAGAGTAATAATTAAAAACAAGTTTTTATGTTTAGACCACATAGAACTACAAATGGAAAACCTTGACACGATTATCAAAATACTTTCCTCATCAGATAAAATGCTCTCAAACTCTTATAAGTTAATCAATAGCTTAATAATGGACCATAATTGTCTTTTATCAAATGTTTGGTTAAGTTATAACTCCCAATTGTCAGAGTCTCAGAAACTTTTGGCCATTAGATATACAAAGGAATTTATCCCTTTTAAAAAATTATCATATACACAATTAATGATTAATAATGACGCCTACTATACCCCATACAAATTAAATAAATTTAACCCAAGTAAATCCCCATCATGTTCATGTTGTTCTCACCCCCAAGCAGACCTTCTACATATCTTATGGTATTGTCATTTTTCTCACAGATTATGGACCTCTTTGAAAGTCAGATTGCAGAAAATGGGGTACCAAAAGTCTACATTGTCCTGGGAACTTGCTATTCTTCATATTCCATTAATTCATCTTTCAAAATTAGATATTCATGTTATCATTTTTATTTGCGAATTACTAAAACTTTACATAATACAAAATTGGCTGGATCGAACCAAACTAAATTGGTTACTTTCCAGAAAATGGCTTTTTCATATATTGATGCTCAAAGGCACTTAGTTAGAAGTCCAAAAAAAAAAGCATTAAAAAAGTTAGTGTTAGAAAAAGTCTTAAATATAATAAATAGTTAATGTTAAAATTTTTTTTTTTTTTTTTTTCAGGTTGCCTAACTTGTATATAGTGTACATATTGCGTATAGCTTTATTACTTAATATGTTAAATCTCCTGAAGGATTGTTTTCTCATCTATGAGTCGAAATATGTTTATTTATACCTACTGTTCATGTATAAAACTTCTAACTGTCTTGTTATTTATATATTTAATAAAAAAATTTTTGAGAAAAAAAAAAGAAATCTTAACCCTATAGTTGTGCCAGTGGGGACTCTTATTGGGGATCGGGAGAAACCAGCCCTAGACAGACTGTGATCTCTGTGTGCTCTTAAGGGAAATTGTACTGTAGTGTGTGTGTACTTGTCATCCTCCCAATGTGGACATCCCTCACTGGTGCTAGTGATGAAGAGGCTTATTGATTACTGGACCAGTGCAGGGGCATCACATTTTGTTTCACCATTCCTATGTTGGCTTAGTTCTTAGTACACTTTTTGCCACTTTATGAATATAATAATCTGTATGACTTGTTATTCTCCTTAAGTATCTGCATCCAAAGTCCCATTTTCCCTTATTTCCCCTCTGCTTCATCATCTTCCTTCTGTTATTATATTTCCCCTAGTAGGCTCCCAGATGTAAACTCATTGATGCAAATCAAATACCAGCCCCCACCTATAAGTAATATTCCCTGCTGAAAGCTGATTATTTCTCCCAAAATATTTTAAGCTCCAAAACAGCAGTTTTTGGTGGAATATAAATATGTGCCAGTGTAATTCCCATCCCTTGCCAGTAACCCCTTACTACTGCAAATCAGCCATTATCTTTTATTTTTCCTCTTCGATCACTACTGGAGCTACTCTAGCAATTAATATAAGTACTCCTGTTTTTTTCTCCCTGATATTAATTTGGTTAGTCTGCTATACATTTTAGCATTGTCATCTGATTCTTTCTGCTCCTACTGTTAATCTGTTTTATTTAATCTCACTCCTAATGCCACTGAATGTGATAGATACAGTTTCAATACAAGAGTTTAATATATTAATGGATGTAGTTTAGACAGATTCTGGTCTGGTCTCCTTGGTTTTGTTTCCCCTGGACTGCTTTTTAAGACTGACTTGGTTCTTGCAGCAAAAGCAGCAGCAGTTTCAATCCCTGCTTCACCCAGTTTTTGGTGTTAGTGAAGGAAGCAAACAAATATGGAACTGAAAGCTGTGCTGCAGCTTAGTACATATGAGCATCAGGCTGTTAAATTCTTAAGCCAAATTTTAACTAAGTTTTGGTCGACTGCATTGTCTAGCATCTCTTTTTTTTAACCTAATGTGTTGACAAAGGTTTTTTTTTTTTTTTTTTTTTTCAAAGCAATTGATGATAGAACACCATTTAGATTATCAGACCAGTGGAAATACATGCCCTCTTTCCTTTTTGGCTAATGGTAGTGACAGGAGTTCGGATGGTGTTATGAAAGAATATTTTTTTTCTCTGCTAAGGAATTATGGCTCTTTTTCCCTATTAACAAGGAATCATTATTGGGAGCTTTATGATGAAGAGTCAGAGTGACAGTATCAATGACAGCGAAAAATATCAACATTTTAAAACAAAGTAATAACTGAAGCAATTGTGACAAATGAAGTTATTTTCCCCTTTTTTAAAAATGAATTTGGCTCTGTTCTTTTTTTTTTCCTTAATGGAAAATATAGTGTTATGACTTGGGTTAGCTTTTAGAAACTTATTAAAAATGCAGTTCACATTAGAAAGTTCAAATTAGATTAAATGTTACAAGCTCATTTTCTGGCTGACCTAAGACTGTTCTCCTTTGAAAAGGTGGTCTTTGCTCATGAGCTTTGTCCATCAGAAGGATCAGGTTACTTCATTCTGAGTGCAGGAACTGAATGTTTCATAGATAATGAGAGGAGAGAACCAGACTGACTAAATCTAGCTAAAGATGTCCTCAAGATTATCAAACCTTGTAAGTGATTGCCTTTATTTTATCTGTGTTTTTAAAACTTGTATTTCATATGAAATGTCAAGATTATGTTTGATTTCTAAAGTAATCTGAGTAATGGTATCAGTAAGGCACAATGAAGAGGTGGCCTCTGTGAAGTTTACAAGTTCTAGTGACCACAATACTTGCATGCTCTGACCAGTTTATAAGGGACAATTTTAAGTAATATGGAGTAATTTGTGGCATTTTTACATCATGTCCCCAGGAGTCTCTTGAGGTTTATACAAGACTGTATTTTTGATTATGGTAAAATTGCACAGTTTAAAGATCATGATATTGCTCCAAGTGATTAACGATCATCCAGGTATTTAAGTCAGTCGGTCAGAAAAAAAATATGTGTAGAATGAATTTATAATAAAGAATTGATCTGACTAGTGATTTATTTGGAAATATTAATACAACTGCATAAATAAACTTACAGTACAGTGGCAACAAGATCAGGACAGAACAAGGAGTGTGTAAAAATATCTGAAAAGGAATATCTCATATTTGGAGCCTTTGGAAACAAAGGACGATGCTAATGCCTATACATTTGGGAAAACAAAGAGACAAAAGAGGAAAATGAAGGTAGATGAAGGGATATTGAAACTTGTGATGGAAGTGTTTTAATACTGACTGGCAGAAATGAAAGGGATATTAAGGAAGACACAGAGAGTCAATGCACTATTACTGGAAAAAAGATGAGAAGATAAAGGAAAAAAGGAAGTGAGCAAAAATGAAAGACTTAAAAGTGCCATTGATAATTGTAGGAGAATAAAGAAAAAAATATGAGACAAAAACAACAGAACAGATGTTTAGATGGCATTGGATAGGAAATAACTCACACAATAAGATGAGGAAGAAGGAAGAGGATATTCTATGGGTGGAAGGGAAGATAATGTCTGAATACATGTGGATAGTGAGGGAAACCGATCATTACATCATTAAAGAGATTCAGCAAAGGAACATACGTACAGTTTAGAATTAGACTGTATCTAGAAGTACAGCCCTTTGAAAGACAACATAACTTGGTAACTATGTATTATTAATGTTAAGCTTTTCAACAATGAAAGAGCAACTAGGCAAATTGATAAAGCTTACATGGAAAATGCAAGAAACCAGTAAGTATAACGTAAAGTATAGCCACAAGGAGTTATTTTACAGCTTGATCCTGGATTCAAAGTCATGTTAGCAATATGATTATTAATGACAGACTTGTAGAAGAGCTGGTGTTTGATGGTGCCAGATTCCTGGAGGTAGTTAAAACTATAAAATCAGTGATTGGAAAGATTGAAGAAATGAGAAGAAAGAGCAGATAATTGGAAGGGAAGAGGAGGACAGCACAGGAAGAGATGCCTAGACATAGCAGGATAGAATTCCTAAAAAGAACGTAGGGCATCTATAGGATAATAAAACAGCATAAGGTCACCTTGAAGCAGGAAAGGAACATGAAAAGTCTTAGATAAATGAGAATACAATAAGAAAGATAAAAATGCTAGACAAAGTAACTTACTGCACTGGATGAGGAGCTGGAGAAAGATGAGGGTAACAGCAAAGAAAACTTGAAGAAGGATGTATTTTTGAAAGATACAGTAAAATGTATAACATCCTAAACAGAAAACACACAAACACATTTCAAATATTGGAAAATGAGAGTCATAAAGGCAAAAAAGAAGGAATAACTCAGAAGAATGAGGTAAACCATATCAAATAATATAGAAGAGAGAGATGCATTTTTCTCAAGGCTAAAGTTCACTAAAATTGACATGGATCATTTGTAATCTGCATAATGAACTGAGTGTTTTTTTTTTTTCAAAAATGTAATTAAGTCGGTGTTATGGAAAAGAATTACAATGACAAACATTACAAATATACATAGATGGTGGATTTTTTTAATGGATTATGACTGTATATTTAGGAAATTAAGACAAATACATTTTAGGCTGTATACAGTCTTTTCAGCTATATGGGCAGGAAGCTGATATTTACAATTTAGAAGATTTTAAGACAACTGAGCAGCCAAAGGGGAATACAACTAGGAATCACTTTGATACAAGAGACAAAAGGAGAAGGGAGCTGAGAGATGGTAACAAGTATTATGGGAAATGTGAGCATTCAGAAAACTTCAGCAGAGGCAAAAAAGAGCAACTGGAGACTATAACTGTTATACACAGAAAATGTTCCAGAAGAAACTGACCTATGTAGAACCCAAAGAGAAAGATTAAAGGGTAAAACGTTGACCGACTCCAGGTGGTCAAAATATAGAGGATTATGAACAGCTTGCCAATCATAACCTGCTTATTATGTGTTCATGACATGGATGCCAAGAAATTCACCTCAAGAGTGAAGCTCAAGTGGTGAATCTTGGCATCCATGTCAAGATCACATAATTAAGGCTGATCATTGGAGACCTGATCACAATTCTTTGTAGTACATGCATGTACTACTGGTTGCAAAAAAGCACTTTGTGAGGGCTGTCAGAAAGACAGTATAACTGAGTATAACTGAGTCACTTATGTTTACACTCACCTTCCATGCCTCTCAACTGTCCAGATTTTCACAGAATGTCCAGATTTTTGCCTCATATGTTTGGTCAGTTCATAGACAGGTACTAGGCTATCTGCCTGAGGGCATTTATAAGCCTGGCCAGAGTGTGTCGGCTTTTGCCACCCCATTGATTAATTAACTGATCCTCTATCAAGCAGAGCCAATGATCCCAGGGGTGTATTTTCTGTTACCCATCCACTTGTCAAGGTTTCTTTTGAAGAGTGTTAGTAAGGGGCTCTGCCTGATCTAATTTGGAATTTTGTTCCAAAGCATGGGGAGTCTCTGTGACAGGAATCTATCCCATGAGCATGTTCTATTTATTGTTGTTGTGAGGTTTAGCTCACTACAGCGCATGGCTCGCAGTGACTTGGATTTCTTTAGGTGGAGCATGTCCATCAATTCTGAGTTGGACATGGCTTTGTAAGTCAGGCAGAGATCACCTCTGAGTAAGCAATATGCCACTGAGTACAGCCAGAGTTTTTTCAGTCAGGCTGCATAGGACATATGTTTGAGGCCAGTAATCCTCTTAGTGAGGTACTTTTGTGGTCTTTCCAGCTGTTGGAAGTGTCTTGTGAGGTACATCCCAAATGGGCATTGTACTCTATGATGGGTCTAATGAGTGACGAGTAGAGGGGCACTATAATCTCTTTATTTCTAGATGCAAACCCTTTAGTAATTAGATGGGCCACATAGAAGGATTTCCTAACTACTTTGGCAATATGATTGTCAAAGGAGAGATTACTATCTACCTTGGTCCCCAGATCTCTTATTACCTCTTCTGTATTAAGGGGGCTGCCACTTATGTGGTAATTCGTGGGTGTTTTGTTTTTCCCAAATGGGATGACTATGCATTTTTTGGCATTTAGCTTGAGGCCATGACTTTGACACCAGGTGTCCATCTCAGTAAGGCCCTTTTGGAGGATGTCTGTGTCAGCTGGAGAGTCAATTATGGCTCCCAGTTTACAGTCATCAGCAAACTTGGTTAGCTATAGTCCTCCTGTGCTTGCCTGTACTTCTGAGAGGTATATGCCGAACAGTAGGGGTCCCAGGACCGAGCCTTGCGGGACACCACTTTTGACTGGTTTAGAGTCGGACCTGGAGCCAGCTATTCTTACTGTGTGAGTTCTGTCTGTAAGTCAGTTGGCAACCCATCTTGCGATGTAGGGGTTTATGTTCAGGCTGGTGAGTTTTTCTGTAATAGCCGAGTGGGGAATGGTGTCAAAAGCCTTGGCGAGATCAGTGTGCCTGACTAAGAGTCACCTATTACTAGTGTGTTAGGTATGTTATTTCGCCTTAAGGGCTGTGATTGTGTGGCATACTGATTTTGTGTTTTATGTGTTGTCTGGTTTGTGATGGGAAGTGCAGGTTGTTTGGGTGTCTGCTTTGGAGGTCTCTGATGCTTTTGCAGGTTTTTATTTAGAGCCTCTGAGTATGATTTTGCGTACTTATGTGTATTTTTTGCCAGTGCTGTTTTAGTAGGTCTGTGTGCGGCTGGAGGTGTGGTGCAAGTTTTAACCTTCGCCTCTTGACTGTCTGTTCCAGTCTTGGGTGGAGACAGCTTAGCTTCCAGTTTGGCTGTGTAATCGCATCTCTTGCATATGTTAGTGTTTTGTGGTAGGAGGAGAGGGTTGTCTGTATACATGAAGCAGTTGTAACATTGCCTCAGGATACCCAGATTCACCAGCTGGACTGGAGAGTGCATCTGAAGTTGCCCTTTGGTCATGCCTGAATAGTAGGGTGAGCTGCTTAGTCGCTTGGCTGGTGAGGGATGAATAAAGAGACTTGCCCTGCTGGGCAATCAGTGTCAGGGTATATTAGTGCTTGCTATTAGGTCTGAGCAAGTGCTGGGCTGTGAGATGCTTTTTGAGTGCATAGGTTTAGAGTTAGACTAGTTTCAAGGGAAAAACTGAAGAGGAGACTTAGTTTAGCCGGGAATAATTTAACCGTACTTAACTGGCACTGCCCAGTGCGCAAAACCGTGCAAAATGCAGTTTTTATAGTAGGGAAATGGAAGAGATAGAAATTAGCCCAAAATGACAAATAAACTACTAACTTCTGGGCTGGAACCACTCCTCCAGGGACAGATAGGTTGTTCAAAGCTCCCCTCTCTGACAGGTGAGCAGAGAAACTTCCTTCTATCCAAGTAAGGTATGAGCAACTCAGAAACTAGTATCACAGCCTTGAATTCAGCACTAGCCTGAAAATTGGACTATACTAGCTTAGAAAGGCGGGAAACAAGGATTTGTTTTGATTTTTTTTGTTTGTTTTTTTGAAAAGATAAGGCAAAAACAGTAAAAATATACCCTTAAAACAGCTTTAAACGACTACAAACGATCGGAAAAGGCTATCGCAGTTTGCAATCATTAAGCCAAGTCCAACTGCATGAGTCCCACATTGCAAACATTGGATCTCTATGAGGCTGGATCTGAAGGGTCTTTACCCTCTTTGGGTAATACAGCCACCACAACTTTCTTATAAGGTGCTGATGCTTCCCCTCCTTATAAAACACTATTAAACAAAATCTTCCAGATCTTTATCACTTTCTTCCCTCCTAACTTCCAAACATCTAAAGGAATATAATCTGTTCCTGGAGACTTCCCTGCAGATTGATTATACATCACCATTTTATCTCATCTCCTTCCATACTAGCAATTAGGTTTTGAACCTCATCTTCCTCTAATCTTGGCATAATTAAGTCTCCCATTAATATTTCCATTTGTGTTTTTTCTGTGTTTCCACATTCCTCTGCTTTATTCAAAAATTCACCAATTTTTGAAATATCTCAAATACCACCATAGGACCTCTGGTTGTTTTTCTTATCATAGACTACCCAAGTTTGGTGACAACACTTTCTTTTGTCTAAATTGCTGCACTAAAAGTTTTTATGCTATACAGTTATAAAAAAAAACAGTTGCTTAACAGTAATCTTTGTAAATTCATGTATATTATCCAGATATTCCATTATCATTCCTCAGCACCAGAGGTGCCGGTAGCTGTTGAAGACGGGGGGGGGGGGTGCAGAGGGTAAGAGGTGCACTTACTGATATAAAAAGGGCAATGTTTTTAAACTATTTACTACCACAACATAGGTTCACTTGGAGGACATTTTAAACTTAGCCAGTTTCCCTTTTGGTGCTTGAATTAACATTTCCTGATTGGTCTTACCTATCCCATGGCTGATAATTGTATATTAGCGATAATAAATGTGATCATACTATATATAATGTAAGGGATGCAGCATTTAGGAACTGCCTCTATCCATTAGTGGGATGAGGGGCAATCCTGGAGTATATTTTCTATTACCTATCCAAGTTGCATTTGAATATGGACAGGGATGAGCTTTGTTTTACTTGATTGGATAGTCTGTTCTGGAACAGTGGTAGCCTCTGTGATATATATCCATCTCTCCACAACATTCAGTTTAGATACCTGGACTGAGTATTTCTGATGCCATTTGACTTGCTGAGGTTCAGTAGGTCCATCTGTATTAGGTCAGAGGATGCCTTGTGTGCCAGACATGTCACCTCTAAGCACTCTGTAGGATAGTGAGTATAGTGATAAATCTTTGAGGTGGTCCATGCAAGACCTATTGTATAGGACTTGTATCTTTTTAATAAGGTATGTCTGTGGATATTCCAGTTGTTGCATGGGTCTGGACAGATACATGCCAAAGTGGGCATTATACAAAATGATTGACATAATGAGGGCTTTGTAAAGGGGGACAATAACATCTATAGATCTAGTCACAATCAATTTGTTTATAAGCTGTGCAATATAAAAATACTTTCTTATGACTCTGGGCACGTTTGTCAAAAGTTAGGTCACTGTGCACACAAGTTCCAAAATGCCAAATGACTGAGTCAGTTCTCAGGGGGGCATCGTCAATTTGGCAACTTCCTGGAGTAGATGACTTCCCAAAGGATACGATAATGTATTTCTTGAAGTTTAGTTTCAATTCATGATTCTGGCACCAGTTATTGTTTGGGACAAACCTTCCTGCGTGATGTTTAAGTCATTTGGGGATTCAATAACTGCTCCTAGCTTGCAGTCATCTCAGACTTAGTCGGCCAAAGCCCTTTGGTATTTCCTTTTACTTTTGAGATGTATATACCAAACAGAAAAAGTCTCAGCACCAACCCTGGGGGACTCCATTGGTGACTGGTTTCTTCCCCTATTTTGATCTCCTGCATCCTGTGAGCAAGCATACATGTATGCATTCTTTGATTCACCTTCCTGATTGTATTAACCTGATTGCATTAAATTATATTCCTTGTATAATACAGCACCACTTATTAGAATGTGTTTTTAAATTTGTAGTTTGGAACAATCTTCTAGTAAGCAATGAAACAAAAATGTATGAACCAATAATGACAAAACTACCCATTTCAGAAAATTCCAACCATAAAAGGCCACTCAAATGTCTGTCATTACAATCCACCAATATCAGTAAATATGCAAAATCTCTGCAGAAGTAAGTTATCTAATTCCACATTAAAGGGGTCTGTAACTAATGAAGAGGTTGCTGCTAGCAAACAACTTTATATTTCATTGTTTCATCTACAAATAAAGTGCCTGTTGCCCTTGAAGAATAAATTGTCTATGCTACATTAAAGAAAATAAGCTAGTAATTTTGCAATGGGGAATGGATGGCAAACTAATAACAGAAACATAGTTACTAGGTAACTCCTCCAAAGGATGACATTCATAGGACTGCAGCATCCATGCCATTAAAGTACAACACAGTACAGTATCAGTGATCCATCTGTGGGGATAGAACCCATAGTCTTCTGTGTCAAAGCAAGCATACTACATGTAAACAACTTAGTATAAGTAGCACTAAACTTCTCTTCCCCTGAAGCTCTCTGCTCCTTGTAAAACCCACTTGACACTCAACTACATCTCTCAACTTCACAGCAAAAGAAATCTGGAAAAAGCCAAAATGTATTTGGGGGGGGGGCAAAGGCCCAAAACCAGGGGCACATTTTAAATATTGCTTGTATAATTTTAGAAAGTTGCTAAAGTGTTTTGTGTTACCATGTGTTTCCTGAAAGATAGGAAGATTGAAACTTAAAGGGCTATCATTATTTACTGAATTCATTTCTCATGAATTTGCCAGAAAACCACAACTTTTAAGAGGAACAGACCAAAAGTATGAGCCAAATATTCTGTGAAAATCTGGACAGTTGAGAGTTATGGACTAAACTCCCTGAATCACAAGTGGTGGTATGTGTAGAGAATTCAGGCTCTTGTTTGAGCCTGAGTAACTTTAACCACCAGGTATACCTAACTGGGGCATTTTACACACACACACACACACACACACACACACACACACACACACACACACACACACACAGGAGCAGCATAACTCCCGCAAATAAAAGAACAAAACTCTCCTTACCGGCATGACTCTGGCAGCACCAACAGAACAGCGGCAGCATAACTCCTGTAACACAGAGCAATAAGAAAACAAGAAAAGCTAGTTTAGTTAGTTTAACTTCCACACATGAATCCACGTTAGCGTGAAAACTCCACTTCATTAATTTTTCCCAACAGGTCTTGCAGCTGTAGAAGTGGGGGGGTGGCTCCTCCTCCCCTGGCTCTATGGTTCTGGCATTCATGCTTAGCACTCTGGAACTGCACCTCTTCTTCTGTGAGATTCCCCTTATTCTACAATACTTTAACCTTTGTCAGCCCTCTAAATAATTCTTGTTACTTCTAACCATATCACTTTTTCTTTTATTTCTACCTTACTTTTAAAGACATCAAAAGACCAGGCATCAGTTTCAGCTTTAGTGTAGTTTATTGTTTCAACCATTGTTTGTTTCACAATAAAATCATGCAAGTATTAATAAGACTGACAAGTACACTATATTATAAGAGACAAAGGTAATATATAAATTGAAGTAATCTCTTATAATAAAATTTCCCAACAAAAATTAAGAAATATTTACAAGTCTGAGCAAAGGTTTGATTTACTCAGCCCTTTTCTCAAATTGCTGCTGCCTTGTCTTATTCTATTAATCTTACATGCAGATGTACCCATAGGGTCTCATACTGTGCATTTGTGTGATATGGCAAATATCTCACATAAATCCCTATCATTGCTCCCTAAAATACTTGAGGTTTTGGACTTATGATGTATGACAGAGTATTTGCCCTGAGCTCTTTGCATAACCAATACTAAACTTCATGGAATAATGTTGGCAGATTGAAACAATATCTTACAAGACTATAGACATTCTGTAAAGCTGATGATTAACATGTGCTTACATTTCTATTCCATACATTATAGAAATATTTTTCACTTGTTAGTTGTCATGAAAGGAGTAGCATTACATTCACCAAGTTTTTATCAAGGCAGTATAATTCATAAAAAAACAGAAGCCAAGAATACATTTGGACTGCAAGGTACAGATTGCCTTCCTTATCAAGGATTGATATTAGAGTATAGGCAAAGCGAAAGTGTTACGGAGATCCTAAGTGACAGACTAACACTAGTAGTTTTTAGTAGAATCTAGAACAGAAACTGCTATTAAAAAAGGAATAATTAGTAGGACATATAAAATATTGCATGATAACTATAATCAATCAGAGCAGGTTAGAAAGGATTGGGAAGAGACTGGATAAGCAATTCACTAAGAAGCAGTAGGATATTTGTATGGCTTCCAAACATGCAACAAAGTTTAAAAGATTTAGGATTTTTGCTTAATAGTATTTGCATAAGTGTTTATACTCCAAGCAGACTCCAAAGAATTTTTCTCAGGTAGATTGCAAATATTGGAGCTCTGATGGGAAGAAAGAGGTAATTGGGAACATATTTTTTGGGAGTGTAATGAGTTGGCAGACTTTAAAAGTTCCCTGCAGACTACTGAGTGAGCAAATTGGTGCAACTAAGGAAATTATTTTTTAAGCATTGATACAGAATTGGTATTGCCTACACATAGTAAGGCCTTGCTGAGTTTAATTCTGCTGGCTGCCAAAAAATAATCAGTGACTGGAAAATGGAAATCAAAGCTAAACCAACCACACAAAGTAGTGAATATAGTAAAAGAGATAAAAGAACTGGATGTAAGCTCTTTAGAAAAGGGTCGGAGCAAATTACATAGAAAAAATGGAAATTATGGGAACGATATATGCAGAAAAATGTTTTGGAGGAGGAATGAGGTTTAAGGCAAGGCAGAAAATAAATGAACTATGTGCTTTTTTGTTACAATATGTTTATTAATTATAATAAGTAAATGACATTTTTAACAAAAGGAATATCTAAACAAACAATATAAAGTAAAATGAAAACTATTTACAAAGGTGTCTACTATGTAATTTACATTTTGATAATTCTTGATGTATAAAACAAGAAATAAAATATCTTTGTTGTTAACAGGGTTGTGACTTATTTAGCAGTTCCTTGAGTTTCATCCAAGTGTTGTGAGAAGTGGTAACTCTAGTAGTTATCTTGATTGTTAAGAGTTTGTAATGACAAACAGTTGCAGTATTTAAGAATTCATTCATCAATGGAGTTTGTCCATTCTTCCAGTTTTTTGTGATTATTTTTGTCACAATGGATAGGATGCTTCAAAGAAGATGGTAATTTACTCTCTTTATGCAGACAGGTATTGGTGTATTGAATAAAATCAATGATTTAGGTAAAGTTAATTTTTCATTAAATAATGCCTGTAAAAACATTAATATTGTCCCAGAACGGTTTAATAATTTTACAATCAAAAATCATATGCTGCCAATCCACTTTAGTGCTTACATCTCCAGCATTCACTTTTTTCTTGTACATTAATTATATTCTGTGTGGGGTTATAAATGTTTTTTTTTGCATAAATTTCCATGTAAACAGTTTCCACTTTATAGAAGTAGCAGTATGATTTGAAGATGTCAACATGCATTTTATATCTTATTTGGATATTTATAATTTTAAAATATTCCCAATAATATTCTTTAAAACATTCTGTGGAATATCTAATAATCTTGTATATCTTTGATAGCAGTCCTTTTTTCCATTGTCATCTGGTGGAATAATATAATTAAGAAATCAATGAATTTAGGCACAGAATTTTTTATTGAACATTGCATTAAATTAATTTTATTTTCTATAAAAAAATCTACTGTTCTGTACATCTAACCACTAGTCTTTATTTAAATTAAATTTACTACATATATATTCTAGGGATTGCAATTTTTCTCCCACTATCAATTGACTCCAGTATACCAAATTATTCTCCTTAAATTTATTCATTTTGTATATGTCAAAAGTACATATACTATTTTGTGTATATGCTATAGGAAGTATAAAAAACATACCTCACATTCAGGATTCCTATAAACAAAATTTCTAAAAGTTAACATTAAAGAGAGATATGAAGAATGGATCCCAATATTTCTATTTTCTAGTATGCAACCTTTTAATATCCATACGAAAAAAGAAATTATGTACTTACCATAACGTTCCATGTGTTTTGTCCATCTCGACCTTTATTCTCACTGGTGGCACAGATCCAATGTATCGGATCCATCTCAGCCTTTCCAAAAGCTTGAGGTCTTCACCAAAGCTCTTGGGTATCCTTCCCTACCCATAATGCAGTTCCCTAACTTCCTAAGATCTTGTTTGCCCTATATATATATATATATATATATATATATATATATATATATATATATATATAAATAAGCCAAGGCAGTATTTCTGTGGCTTTGGAGAACTGCAAACCCAATAACTACTCTTTCTTCCAGGAGTATAGGGAGGAGGTATAGAGGGTGGGTTGTGAGAATAAAGGTCGAGATGGGCAACACACATGGAAAGTTATGGTAAATACATAACTTCTTTACTTGTTGTTGTCAATCTCACCTTTATTCTCACTGATGGGACCTTGTCCCAAGTAACCTGACTCTTGGGTGGCTCATGGGAGTATATTACTCAGAACCATGGAACTAAAACAGGCTCTACTCCTAGAGGCCATATCCACTTTGTAATGAGTAATAAAGGTATGAGGTTTCACCTGCGTAGCTGCAGCACATATGTTATCCAAGAGTAACCTTGCTTGGGAAGCTATAGATGTAGCTATCAACCTGGTGGAATGAGCTTTAACAGGGAATGGAAGAGATTTATTCTTAGAGTTGTAGATGTAGGAAACTGGTTGACCTTTTCTAATGTCAGAGTAAGATATAAAGAGCTGATCTGATTTCCAAAATTCTGAAGTTAAGTAGAAACATAACTGTCTCTGAACATCTAGAAGACATAGTGAATATTCTCTCTTGTTTTGCAAATTTGAGAAGAAACCCGAAAGCTCAACAGATTGATTGAGGTTACTTTCTGACACAACCTTTGGAAGAAAGGAGGGATTAGTGCATAAACAAACTCTGCCCTTATGAAAAACAAGGTATGGGGGCTTGACAGACAAAGCTTGCAGGTCTGAAACTCTTCTAGCTGAAGTAATAGCCACTAAAAAGAGTGTTTTTCCAGGATAGAAATTTCAAATCACATATGGCCGAAGGTTCAAAGGGAGGACAGATATTTGTCAAAATGAAGTTTAGTTCCTAGGGAGGAGTTGGATTTTTGTATGGAGGTCTTATCACTGTAGTGCCTTTCAAAAAGGCTTTACAAAGCCTGTGAGAGACAATTGCAGCACCATTTTCTCATACATGGAAATTTGAAATTGCTGCCAAATGAACTCTAATAGTGGAAGCAGCAGCTCCTTCATGAAAACGTTTTGCTAAAAATTCAAGAATAGAATGTATTGGCACTGAAAAGGGATTTATCTGATTGTCGCTGTCCCATGTTACAAACCTCTTCCATTTACTCTTGTACAATCTTCATGCAGATGTTTTATGGGAAGATAACAAAATATGTTTGACTGGAAAGGAAAGGAGAGAAAACCTGGCAATCAGGGAAATTGGAGCAGCCAAGCTGTCAGTTTGAGATTGTGTAGGCTGGCATGTACCATTCCCAATTGGTGAGTTGACTGAAGGGGAGGTGGACTATGAGTCCCCTCTCGGTTTTAAAATTTCCAGGATGTCTCCAAAAGAGACTTCTTCAGGAGGTGACTGTGGGGACCCTTCTGCTTCATTAAGGTTGGTATCAGACATGATGGACTCCTCTGGGGAGTCAAGATGCTTCCTCTTGCATGTCTTCTTCTGAGGGACTTCCTCAGTGGGGTATTCTGGGGAGGTTTCAGAAGAGGAGAGTCCGAAGAGACATTGTGAGGTATGGGATATCTGCAAGTCCTATGGACAGCTGTGAGAAGGAAAAGACACCTGCACAGAGGTGGAAGGAAGATCTGAGGAAGACTGTGTCGTTGACTGGGAAGTAGTTATCACCCTCCTCATGACTTCAAAGGCAGTCCACCCCTGCTCTGATGAACTCCCTGGACCTGACAAATGGGTTGTCGGAGCCAATGGAATCTCTAGAGCAGAGGACAGAAGCTCTGAAGCTGAGGTAGGAGCTGAACTCATCTACGCTGAGGCCCCCAGAGGCAGGGTCAGATTTGGAGAGATCCAAGCCAGCTCTGAGGACTCAACCTGACTGAGCAAAAACACTTGGGGCAGATACCAGATCTGAAGAGCCAATGGGTCCCACACCCAATACAGACACAACCTGGATGTCAGACTCTTCCAGCTCCAAAACTGAGGGACAGATTGGAGGAGGAGCTGACACCCAAGAGGTAGACTCTATCTGATCCAATAACTTGGCCAAAGCAGGTGTCTGTAACAGTCTCTGCACCAACCTATCCACTTCATTGGAGAGACTCCTAGTTGACTGGGTAGGAGATCTAGATCTCATTAGGAATGGAAAAGGGAGCCAAGAAGGGAACGGCTCCAAGGAAGGAGATTGGCTCTGATATAGGTACATAGTGGCCAAAGCCTCAGATGATGTTGACTTCAGAGCAGAAGGTTCCCTTGGCTCAGACATAGTCCTGGATGTAGGAATTGGTGACTGTTCTGAAGGTTCCAAGGGAGCAAACAGTTTAGGCTGTTTCTGTTTCAGTTCTGAAGTTGATTTTGGAACTGGAGAAGGATGTTTCATTGATTTCTCAGACTTCTCTGATTTTGAAGAAGAGGATATGGGAGATATAGCCTCAGAAAATGTTTTTTTTAACAATTCCTTTAGAATCAACTTATTCTTGCACTCTCTGATTAAAGGGATGACAAATGGAACAGCATTCTTGCAGATGAAAAGGCCCCAAGCAGTACACACATAAGGTGTGTGAGTCACTAAGGGGCATCTTTTTACCAAATTGCTCACATTTTTAAAGCCAAGAGGCTTCCCTTCTTTTTGAGACATTTTAATCTACTAGTAAAGAATGGTACACACACCCTAACACCACAAAATAAAACTAGTCTCCTAAGTTTAACTGACTCGGGAAATAAATGTCACTGAAGCAAACATACGCTTCCCATATCTATCCATGGTCCTAGACTCCTTGTTAGGAGGATGGACAGAGGAAGACATTTCCGCCAACTCCTTTTTAGTGGCCACTGCTACTACCATGGCATCTACAGGAACACCCTTGGTAAGGAATTGTTTATCAGAGGGTGCAGTGATAAACTTGCTGGGTCTCCTCGGGGTTGGTTCCACTGTATCCGGGGCTGACCAAGCCCTTCGAGCCACTGCTGACATTAGTGGATCGAAGGGCGGAGGCACCCAGGAGGTGGAAGGGTGGGAACCGAACGCATCCAGGAATACGGATTCGTCCTCGGTAAGGGCTAGGGTAGTCCAGTTCCCCCTCTGCTTAAGCATTTCTAGGATGACTGAAAAGGAAACATCTTCAGAGGGGGATCTCGGGGACCCTTCTGAGTCATCCAAATCTGTATCCGAAGTGACTGACTCAGGGGAGTCAATGTGCTTTCTCTTGCACTTCCTCTTCCAAGTGGCCTCCTCTGAATGATCAGGGGAGGCCTTAGAAGAAGAGGAAACACCCAGTGGGGTGCTCTGGAGCATTGGTTCCCCACGCTTGGGGTCTGGAGGAGGGACAGAGGTTGACGCAAGCACTACAGGAGATGGCCAGTGGGGTTGAACGTGGAGCTGACTCAGAGGCCAGTACACTCCTCATGACATCGAAGGCATCCCTGCCACAATGTAAAGAAGGCTCCAATTCTGAGGAAACCAGAATCCTCCTCAGCACCAAGGGAGATGGCTCCCAGACCGATGTAGGAGCTGAGCTCACCTGCACTGACGCTCCGAGAGGGAGAACGGGGTCGGACAAGGGACCGATGCCACTCACCCCCTCTGAGCCGACGATGGAGTCTCGGCACCTAGATCCCTCGACAGAAGGCACCATCGAGGGGATCAGAGCTGACGACGGAACCAAAGGGGAAATAGTTATCAGTGTCGACATTTCCACGATTCGAATCCCAACAAACTCTGGCTCCGAGCTCAATGGAGTCAGAGGAGGAATGTCGATGGAAGCGGATGGAGCAGACACCTGTTGAGGAGGGCTGGATAACATTTTGGCCAGTACCTGTGACTTCAATAACCTACTGACCACTCTCTCCACGTCATGATCCAAGAGTCTAGAGAACTGAGAGGAGTGGGAGGATCTGTGACTGCGGTCACTCTGCAACAGGGGAGACTGAGGAGCCGAATGTATAGACTCTAGAGAAGGGGACCTCGGTCTCTTGTGGGTCCAAGATGGCTCCAAAGGTACTGGTGGAGCTGACGGGGAGGCAGTCTCCTTGGTTCCAGCCAGAACCGAAGTAGTAGGTAAGGCTTGGGCCAATGAAGGCTCCGAGCTGGGAGATGACGATTTGGTCGGTTTAAGAGATTTCACCGGCTGAGCCTTGGCTGGTGAATCCTGGGGCTTAAGAAGACCCCTCAAGATAAGCTTATTTTTTGCGCTCCTACAGAACCCTTGGGCTGAATGCATGGAATACAGAGCAAGAGTCCAGCAGGTGCACTGCGCCTAAGCAATAGACGCAAGAAGTGTGCCCATCTGTCAGACACATTTTCTGACAGCATGAGTCACACTTCTTGAATCCAGACACCTTGGATTCCTTAGACATATCCAGTAGAGAAATACTACCTTACACAGAAAAGTTTTGGGCCAAAGGGCCGAACAGCAAAAAACTACAGACACTAACCTAACCAAAAACACAATAAACTACAGTTAAGTTTTTTTTTTTTTTTTTTTTTTTTTTTTTTTTTAACTAGGAAGCCTCTAACTTAAACGGCTACCTATGAGGTACAAAGAGAAAGGCTTAAACTAAAACGCTACCTACAAGAGGGACAGGAAGGGGGGAGGGGAAGAACTCTCTAATTTAAACAAGTTCTAAGGGAAAACTACACTTACACTAATACTACAACAAACTAATTAACGACTATGTTGAAAACTATAAACCATCAAAAAAGAACCCTAATCTGATAGAAAAGTAGTATAATAAAACTTTCACGAGCCTGAGCCAGTAACAACGAACCTCTCAGCTGAAGCAGTGAATGAGATCTGGGTAGCTAGCACTAGGCATCATGGGATAAGGGGTTGCCTCGAGCCAGTAAACAGCTCTTGAGCTATAGAAGATGATCGAGTCGGATCCGAGGGTCAGCTCCAATCCCAACAAGCAAGAAACGAAGGCGAGATAGACAACTTAACATCTGTAGTTTCATATATTTACACTATACATGGTAGATCATAAGTATAATACATTCCTTCTTTAAGTCATTTAGCCTACACTATCCAATTGAGTTAGAGTCTTTGGGACACGGTTGAGTTGAAGACTTAGGGACAGTGAGAAGATGCTTGTCAGGTTTAGCGCAAGGACAGAGTCAGTGTGATTTAAAATGTTTTCTGAGATTTTCTTTGAATAGAGTTAGTGAACAATTAAGAGTGAGGTCGGGTGGTAGTTAATTCCAGATTTTGCCAGTCGAGTTGGCAAATAAGGCTTCACCAGCTGAGTTATTGGATTTGATTGTTTGGATAAGTAGTCTATTGGATGAGCAGAGTTTGCTGTGATTACTATATGGGGTGACAACGTTTTTGAGGGATGGACTATTATCTGGGTGGTGTAGGGCTTTATGGGCTAATGTGAGCTGAGTAAACTGAAGAGTAGGAAGTTCAAGCCACCCTAGGAGATTTAGATTGTGGCAGTGGTGTGTCCTATAGGATGAGCCCGTGGCAAATCTAGCTATGTGGTTGTAGCAATGGGATAATTTGTTGATTTCAATGCTATGCAGGCCTGTGAATAGGGGGGAGGCATAAAGGAGGGTGGAAAGAAGATGACATTGTTCATTGGAAGTTCTGGTAAGAGGAGTGAGGAAGGGTCTAAGCTTATAAAGTGATCCTAGTTTTTTGTTTATGGTTTTGATGGTTTGATAAATATGAGCATCACATGTAAGATTATTGTTTATTGTGACTCCCAGGAGTTTGGTTTGGGCATCAGGGTAGATAATGGTCCCATTGTTAGATGTAATGGTCATGGTTGGACCTACAAGTGGGTGCAAAGAGAAGCAGCTTTGTTCTTTTGGGGTTTACTAGCAGACAGCGATTAGTGAGCCAATATTCAACAGTATTGAAGGTGCTCTGGGTTAAGGAAAGCAAATCAGATTGCGAGGAGGCAGAACAGATCAACATGGAGTCATCTGCATTCTGAATACATGTAGCCTTGGGAATAACAGTATAGAGGTTATTAATAAACACGGAGAATAAAAGGGGTCCTAGTATTGAGCCCTGAGGGACTCCTAAGGAGATGGGCAGACAAGATGATAGCTTTTCTTGCCATAGGACTGCCTGTTGGTGTCCCGATAGATAGGACTGAAACCATAGTAGAGAGTGGGAGTCAAGGGAAAAGCTAGTTAGGGTCTGTTGGAGTAACTGACGGTTGACCATGTTGAACGTCTTGGATATATCAAGAAAGAGAGTAGATTACTATTATGGTTATGGTTGATTACATTGGTGAAGGAGAGAAAAGCTGAGATGGTTCTGTGAAAAGGTCTAAAGCCATGCTGAGATACAGCCAGTAGCTTGCCTTCTACAAGGTGGTTCATAAGTTGTTTCTGGATACATTTTTCCATTATTTTAGCTAGTGGAGATAGAATTGCAATGGGTCTGTAATTAGATAGTTCTGTAGAGCTTCCACCTTTATGTAATGGTATAACATGAAAGACTTTCCAAATTGATGGGACAGAGGCTTCGGATAATGTTCTATTTATTAGTATCGAAATTGGGTAGTCTATGATGTCAGCAGCCTTTTGCAAGTATTCTGCTGGGAGGAGGTCAGCAGCTAGAATGGTGGGCTTTAGTTTTTGAGTTACGTGTTCTTATTTACTATAAATCCAGTTTGATCATAATTAATCATATGTGGTAATAACTGTTGTAATCTAGCACCATGTATAGCCATGGATAGTTTATAATCAATGTTTAAATGTGATATTGGTCTATAGGAGAAACACTCCGCTGGATTCTAATCCTCTAATACTGGGGAAATAAGTGCATATTTCCAGGATGGAGGAACTTTAGATACACCTTTGACTGTTAAAAAAAACTTTATGCAAAATGAGCAAGGCTTCCTTAGGTAATAATTTATAAATTCCAGATATTATACCATCATTGCCAGGTGCTTTATTAGGTTTTAGCTTGTTAATTTGACTTGAAGGTTCAGACATTAATATAGGCTTGTCTATCAATTTCATTTCCTTGTCAACCTGTTTATAGTATATTTTTTATAACATTTTTAATTATTTCTAAGGAATACATTTCTGGTTCAAAAGATTGATTTTATTAAAATGAGCTCTAAATATTTTCAAAAAGTCCCCAATATCAGTTACTTTTTTAAATATCAGAAAAATACAACTCTCTGATGTGATTAGATTTAATAAGCATTTTTGTTCTTGATGCCAATTTATGCATAGATCTTGGATTTATGAAAGAATTAACCAATTTAACCTTCTCTAAATTTATTATACTCTTATGATTTAAAATTTGTAGATACTTTTCCTTTAAATCATTTGTTTTAACACAATGTCATGTCCTTTTTTGATCCGTTTGTTTTAATTTATCATTTTTTTCTTGTATATCTATCAAGTCTGTATCCCATTGCTTTTTTAATGAATGTATCAATTCTTTATTTTACCATTCAAATATGCTTTTAGAGCATCCTATACATAAAATTCAGAAATATCATCAATATAACTGAATTCAGTAAAGGACTTATCATCTTTGTTAAAAAAAAAACAATCTTTAAAATCTTTTAAATTGGTTATGTAGGCTGGTATCTTTTTAACTGAAATGTTGCTATTAGTGTTTAATGTAATTTCAAATGTTATGGCATTATGATCCAATAGCGGATATGTGACAACTTTTACTTAGTCTAGAAATTAGGTTATTAGAGATATAGACCCTATCAATTCTTGACTGAGTATTATGTCTATGGGGAAAAATGAGTATAGAAAAGAGAATTGGAATCTGAGAATTCATCAATATTGTTCATCTGAAATGAATCTACAAATCTTTAAAGCTTTAGCTGAGGCTGATATTCATTTTCTAGTAGTATTCAAATCTTTATTGTCTAAAATACAGTTGAAGTCACCAGCCAAAATTATATTGTTGTTTGAGATTTGTATTATTATTATTATTATGTATTATTTGTTCTATTTGATGATTAAGTGTTTTAACACAAATACCAGGTATCCAGTAAACATTAACAAAAGTGTATAACTCCTTTTAATTCCATTGTTACTGAACAAATCATGTCTTTATCATCATTATATGTGTTTAATATTTTGGGCATGAGTAAAGAGATTTTCCATACGATAACAACCCCTCTCTTTTTCTATTTGTAACAAGAACTACTTAATACAGTAAAATATTTAGTATTAAGTCTATTTAAATGAACTTGTAATAAATGGGTCTGTTGTAAAAAAAATTAATAATTTGTGAAGCAAACAGCCTAAGAAATTTTGTTAAGTTACTCCTCTTGCAAGCATTGTTTAAACCATTAATGTTAATGGATATACATTTTAATTGAGTCATGTATTAGCTATTGACATGTGAAGGAATAAGTAATAGTCTAACTCTGAAATGAGATATTAATATAACAATACTTTTTTTTAAGTTTTAAACTGTTTATTGACAATATGATCTATATTTACCCTGTTTTGAAGAAACATATTAACTAAGATAGTAGACATCAAAAAAGAGCAAAAACAGTATTAACTTTTAAACAAAGAATTCTTTTAACCTTCACTCCCTTCATGGAGTCTGTAACTCCTAGTTTGAATGAAACAACCATCCAACCTAACCCACCCATCAATTCACGATAAGAAACACAATCTAAACAAACTCTGCTATTCAGAGAAATTATTTTAAATTGTCCACAATAATGTCACACTTTTATAAGATAATAAGTATTACTATTTTTTAATTGTCTGTTATTGTTAAATTGTAGTTTTATATCAATTATCTTTTAAAAGATAGCAAATGCTGGGCAGCCTACAAACTAACACAAGTTAACAGCTGCAATCTCTCAATAACTACCTGCAAACTGTCAAGCCTTCATCTCTCAGAGGAAATTATAGCCTGTGGCAGGTGACTCATTCACTCTGCCCATCCAACAACACTGTTTAAAGTCAAGTATTATGTTAGAGTAAAATAAACCCTCCATTTTCTCAATGATGTTGTTCACAAAAAGATGTCACGGAATTATTTCTAAATGCATTTCTCATAAACTGTAATAAACTTGAGAACTAAACAGTTGCCTTATATATTTTTTTCAATCTGCAGTTTTATAAGTAATGTTCCATTGATATATGTACATATAGATAGATACGCATACACATACATACATGTATATACTTGTTTCCTTTCTCTTTTCTTTTCCTCATTTCACTCTATTTTTAAATAGGGTACTCTGTACATGCACTTTATTAACAATGCTTTAGCGATGTAGGATCTTCCTATGTTTACAGTAACTGCTAATGTGCAGACTATTATTAAAAATCTAAATGAAAAAGTATGCTAAAAAGTTAACTTAAAACCGTGTTTTTTATATCTATACTTAAAATGCTTTTCCCATTTAGATGCTTGGTTTTGCTGGTATCACAGTACTATGTGAAGAAATAGATTCAAGTAAAAAAAGAAATGAAGGAGTTGGGTGGCAAAGAGGTCTAAAATAAAACAAAATACTTAAGACCTTAGTAATTTATTCTGTGCTCCCTGACTAATCTATTTCTAGCTGTAGTACCAAAGATGGTTATCTTGTTTAATTTATCAGAGTTTAGTTTACTATGCAAGCTGCCATTATAATTGTAAGAGCCCATGTTGCATGACAAGAAACACCTTCTTACTGTCTTCAGAGATGAAGCATAGCAAGAATTTATCATTCTTGGGTCATTTTGATCTTAATGTATCTTCTGAACTCCAAAGGAAAATTACTTATTTTAACGCCTTCCTACACAACACTAGCTTCCAACCTACACATCAGAAAAAAGCAGTAGTAAAGGGACAATTTGTTGACTACTGTATTTGAAGACTTTTTAGAGGAATGTAATACCTTCAAAAACATGTTTTTAAGAAGAGGTTATCCTGAGGACTTTATAAACTCCTCTCTGGAAGATGGTGTTTGTAAAAAAAGAAAAAAGAAGTTATGTACTCATAACATTCCATGTGTGTTGTCCATCTTTGCCTTCATTCTTACCAGGATGGATTCAGATCCGATCCTCTGATCCAACTCAGCCTTGATATCCAAGCTTGAGTTCTTCCACTAGCTCATGGCTAAACTCTATCCCAGCATGCAGTAGGAAACCTCCCCAGATCTTGTTTGCAGTTATAACAGAAGTAAGAAAAATAATCACAGTTGAGTAACTCGGAGTGCAGAGAATAATGATAGCCAATTGTACCAACTCAGTCTTTCAGGAGTAAAAATGGCTGGGGTAATGGAGGGTGGGATGTAAGAATGAAGGCAAAGATGGACAATACACATGGAACATTATGGTGAGTACATAACCTCTTTGTGTTGTTGTCCTATCTCGCCTTCATTCTTACCAGGATGGGACAGCATCCCTAGCACCATGTTTCTTGGGTGGCTCAAGGGACAATGTTCTTCAGAATAATTGAACCAAAAGAAGCCCTGTTCCTGGAGGCCAAATCGAGTTTGTAATGAGTTTTAAAGGTATGTGGTTTTGCCCATATTGCCACAGCACAAATGGTATCAATTGGTAGTTTAGTCAGAAAGGCGGAAGTGGTTGCAATGGCTCTTGTAGGGTGAGCTTTAACTCTTTTGGGGAGATCTCTGTTTTGAGACTTATAGATGAAGGTTATGCAATCTGAAAGCCATTCTGAAAGTGTCACAGAGCGTGAAGTACCTTTTTTGAATCTGAAAAAGAGATAAACAGCTTGTCAGATTTTCTGAAGTTCTTAGTCCTCTGTAAATAGAAACGTAATTGCATATGCACATCCAGTTGCTGTAACATGTATTCTGCCATATTCCCGTAATTTGGGTAAAAGACTGGCAGCTCTATAGCTTGGTTCAAATTTGTCACTGAACATTCTTTTGGCAAAAAGGAAGGGTTTGTTTGTACGGACACCATGTATCTATGGAAAAGTAAGTAGGGGGGCCTTTTTGACAAGGCTTGTAGTTCTAACACCCTCCTAGCAGAGGTAATTGCTACCAAGAGAATAGTTTTCCATGTCAAAAACTTGAGTTCGCAAGATGATGCTGGTTCAAAAGGGGGGGGAATTAAATGAGATAGGATGAAATACAAGTCCCATGGTGTTGGGGGGATCTCTGATGGGTGGTCTTACTAATACGGTACCTTTAAGAAATGCTTTGCATAGTCTGTGAGACAATGTTGAGGTCAGACTCACCTATGTGAAAACTAGAGACGTTTGCAAGTTGAACTCTAACGGTAGCCACAGCTGCACCCTTGTTGAATAATTTTGGAAGGAATTCTAGAATGGAACTGACTGGGGCAGAAAAAGTATCAATGTGGTTATGAGTAGTGCATATGGAGAATCTTTTCCATTTGTTTCTATATATCTTTCTTGTAGAAGCTCTATGAGAAAAAATTAGAATGCGTTTAACTGATGAAGACAAGTAGGAAACCTGGCATTGCTGGAATCAGAGTTGCCAAGCTGTCAATTTGAGGATATGAAGGGAAGGATGGAGCGTTCCTGATGCATTAGTCAAAATGTCTGGAACTGGGTCCAGAATCAAAGGCTCCTCCCAAAGGTGAGGCCACAGGAAGGAGAACCACGTTTGATGAGGAATGGCATAGAGGAGACCCGAGGGCCAATTGTGAACAAGTGCATCCCTTGCTGACTCCCCCGGAGGGGGAATAAGGGCAAAGTAGCTGCTGCATTTGGCATTTATGGATGTCACAAAAAGGTCACAGCAAGGCTGGCCCCATTTGTGGAAACTTTTTTCCGCTACTTCCTGGTTTAGGGACCACTCATGAGGCATCAGAATCACTCTGCCAAGTCTGTTAGCTCTCACATTGGATTTCCCAGGGATGTCTGTTGCTATCAGAAAACATTGGGAAGAGGTCACCTACTGCCATACTCTTAGGACCTTTCAACAAAGGGTGTAAGATCTGGTTCCTCCTCCTTTGTTTGTGTACCATAGAACTGACATGTCTGTTGGAATTGCAATAGTTCCCAGTGGAAGAGAGTCCTGGAATGCTTGTAAGCACCGCTCTCATCTCTAGGACACTGATGTACAAATGGGCCTTGTGATCCTGCTAGGTGCCTTGGACTGTTTTTTCCCAGATAATGCCCCCCCCCACCCCATCTGAGAGGCATCTGTGGTCACTGGGGCCAATGGTTGGGAAAGTACAAATGGTCGACCTATGGACACAAGTGGACTAAAGCCACCAATGAAGGTCTTTTTTGCAAGTTTCTGTTATTATTATTTTGTGGGACATCGGTAATTCCTGCATCAACCACTGAGTGGATAGTAGCCACTGGAGAATTCTCATGTGTAGATGTGCTAAGGGGATCAGAGTTATAGCTGCTGCCTTGGTCCCCAAGACCTTTAGAACCATCCTTGCTTGGGCCTTATTCTTTGGGAGAAGATTTAAAATCTTACATTTTAGAACTTGAACTCTTTCTGGAGGAAGCCTGGCTATCATGCTTGTTGAATCTAATTCTGCTCCTATAAATATGACATGCTAAGAAGGCAGCAAGGCAGATTTTTCATTGTTTATTGTAGCTTAGGTGAGAGCAGGACTGCAAGGTGGTGTCTCTTGCTTTTATTAGTAGATGCTCGGTGGTGGTGGTTAGGAGCCAGTCATCTAAGTATGGAAACACCCGGAATCCTAGGCATCTCAAGTGAGCCGCTACTACTGCCATACATTTGGTGAACACTCTGGGGGTTGTAATGAGGCCAAAGGGCAGAGCTCAAAACTGGTAGTGACTGACTCTCAGCCAAAAGCATAGGTGTCTCATGGGATCACCTGTCCATTTTTATGTGGTAGTACGCATCCTGGAGGTCTTTTGAGCACATCCAATCATCTTGTCCTGGAAATGGGAGCATTGACTGCAGTGTTACCATCTGGAACTTGGACTTTCTTACTGATTTGTTTAAATTGCTGAGATCCAGAAGTGGTCTCCAGTCCCCTGTTTTCTTTGGAACTAAATAGAATCTTGAGTAAGTTCTGGATCCTATTTGGTCTGCAGGGACTATTTGGATGACTCTTGTCTAGCAACTTTTGAATTTCTAATGTTGCCTGCTACCTTTGATGGGGTGGAATGTCTGGGATCTTTTTTATGTTTGGGATGGGAAAGGGAAAGGATATGGAGTAACCTCTGGATATGATGCTTTGCACCCATTTCTCTTTTATTTGTTGCCAGGTTTCTGGGTGCAAAGATAAGCAGCCCCTGACTGCCTCCAGAGATGGACAGGTGAGCCTCCTTTCAGGAGCACTGGATGGGCTTACCAAAGAAAGATTCTCTGTTACCCTGGTTTTGCGGAACCCCTGTGCCACGTGGTCAGTGTCTTCCATTACTACTTCCTCCTCTGCCCCTGGGGGAAGATTCACCATGTGTGTCCTGGAAAGCTTGATGAGATTTTCAAAACCACATTTTGTCACTTCCTTTCTGACCACTGGGATAAGGCCTGGTAGGTAGGGAAGAATGGACTCCTGTGGCACAGAGAGTCATTCCTTCTTGCTCACAACTGGTTAGTGTGTCCTTGACTTTGGGCCCGAACCGTGATGAGCCATCAAATGGGGCATTCACAAAGGAGGATTTAAAGGGCTCCATGAAGTCACTCAAGCACATCCAAGAATGCCACCTTAGGGAAATTCCTGAACCTGCTGCTCTGTTCACTTCATCCACCACATAAGAAATCAGTCTCATGGAGGAGTTGACAACTGAATTTAAGGTAGAGAGCTGAGAGGAAACTTTACCTGAAACCCCTTCAGCTATTGAACCTTGGAGAGTATCTCCTAGCTCTTTCAGGAGGTCTCTCTATAATCTAGTAAAATGGGTAAGGTAGTTCAGCAATCTGAAGGCAAAAGTCGCTAAAGAAAAAATGCGCCTTCCATATCTGTCCATTGTATGAGATTCCTTGCTCGGTGGATGAACAGACAAAGCTGTCGCTGAGAGTTCCTTCTTGGTGGCTGCTGCCACCACCATAGCATCTACTCACACTCCCTTAGTTAGAAAAGTTGAAGAAGGAATGTGATGAACTTATTTGGCCTCCTAGGAACAGGTTCCACTGAATCTGTAGACTCCCACACCTTCCGAGAAACTAGGTCCATATGTCCATCGAAAGATGGAAACACCCAAGTGGAGGAAGGGTGAGATCCAAAGGTCTTCACGTATATGGACTCCTCTGCCAAAGGGTTAGAGGACTTCCAGCCACCTCTCTAAGTATTTCTAAGATGTTTCCAAAGGAGACATCATCATGAGGCAATTGTGGGGACTCTTCAGCTTCATCGAGGTCTGTATCAGAAGTGATGGACTCCTCTGGGGAGTCTAAATGTTTCCTCTTACATAATCTCTTCTGAGAGACCTCTTCATCTGGGTAATCTGGAGAGGTTTCAGAAGAGTGGGGGTGCCCTGAGACCTAGGATCTCTGCTGTCCCATGGATGCAAGGATACAGAGGTAGACACTAGTGCTTTTGGGGAAAAAAATCCTGAGATGACAGAGGAACTGCCTGAGGAGACCGTGCTCTCCTCATCACCTCAAAACCCTCCCTGCCCCTGATCCAAGGAAATCCCTGGATCTGAAGAAGCTGAGGGAACCCTGAAATCAAGTATGATGGGCCCGAGGCTGAGGTAGGAGCTGAGCTCACCTGAGCCAATGCCTCGAGAAACAAGGTCATATCAGACAACTGTTCGATCTGACTCACCATCCCGGACCCAATTAGAGAGTGTCGGCTCCCAGACTCAAGCTTTGGTGCAGCTGAGGAGGTCAGAGCAATTGTTAGCTCTAAGACCCCGTTATAGGTCTCAGATCCAATGGTTCCACCAAAATCAGCTCAGGACATTCCAACTCCGAAGTCCATGATCAGATTGGAGGAGGAATTGGAGCAGAAGGGGGGATGCAGTCAGATCTGAAGCCCTTGGGGTTGGATCCAATAGCAACTTGTCCAGTGCTGATGTCCTTAGCCTCTGTACCACTTGATCCATGTCGCCATCAGTTAGGCTCCTGGGAGACCAAGTCCAGGGGGCTGGAGACTTGGAATGCTGTAAAATTGGTGACCTTAGAGTAGGGGAGAATGGCTCCAAGACTGGAAACTGGCTCTGAATTTCAAACTCTGCCAGCACCGAGACAGATGGTGTTGGAGCAATAGATTTGTCAGATCCAATGGGCTTTGTATTCGGTGTTGAAATTTTGGCAATCTTTTTTGAGGGCTCCGATGGAGCACTAGAAGAGGAAGATCTCTTCCCAGACTTGTCTGATTTTGACACTAGACATTTGTCAGTTTTAGGTAAACCTGGACCTTCTTGTATAGGCTCCGAGAAGGGGGTTTTCAACAGTCCTCTCAAAATCATTTTGTTTTTCCTTTCAAGGAGAGCTCTGTGGTCAAAGGAATGACAGATAGAGCAAGATTCCTGGAGATGGACAGCTCCTAGACAATAGAGACAAATTGTGCGTCTATCAGTCAGAAACATTTTTTGAAACATGACAGTTTCAATTCCTTAGAAGACATTCTGACAGAAAAGATAAGAAAACAATATATTTTTTTAAAATAGTAAGAACAGTATACAGAATTAAAGGAGAGCACACCCCTCTCTAACTTAAATGAGCTATGTCCGGTAGATGGAAAGGAAAAGGGGAGGAGATAGCCCTCTAACTTAAACGGGCTAAGGGGGAGGCAGTTCTCTAACTTAAACTGTCTACAAAAAGGGTCTTGAAGAGAAGACACAAGAAGAGAAACAACAAGAGTAAGCACCCTCCAATTTAAATGGGCTATCTAAATTTTAAGATAGAAGCTGGAAGAGGGGAAAAAAACAAGGCCCAGAGGAAGACAACAGCCAACAGCAGAAAATAACCACAAAAAAATGGAACTAAACTATCTAGCACAGGAAACTAGCTATTTTTAGCCAAGAACAATACGGAATAGCAATTTTTAACAGAGAAATATATAATAAAAGGTATACTTAGCCAGAGCTAGTAGAAAAAGCACCCGATCTTGTTTAGCTGCAAATGAGATCTGGGTAAGTTTCCTACTGCATGCTGAGATAGGGTTTAGCCTCAAGCTAGTGCAAGTTCTTGAGCTTGGATATAAAGGCTGAGTCGGATCCGAGGATCAGATCTGAACCCATCCTGGTAAGAATGAAGGCGAGACAGGACAACAACACATTAAATATTTTAAACCTATATTATAGAATAATGAAACAGTATACATTCATCTTATATTACTAATAGTAGTGTATCCATTTTCCCAGTGGACAGGACCAAACTCAGTTATAGATGTAGTTTTATTACTACGTATTCACAGGACCACAAGTATATAAAGTCGTCCTGAACAAAAATTGGTCTGTAATAAATGACAGCACAGAATTGAAGGAAAAGTTGGGGAACACCCCTTTGGTCATATACAAAAAAGGACTTTGTTTTAAAAATATTTTCAAATCCCCTAACTTATTGAGAAAGATTGATGGACAATGGGGTATGCCCAAATGTGGAACTTGTGATTATAGCAAGAACATCTTCACTTGTGACAAGTTTACAATCATGGGAAACAAATTAAAATAAAAGGAAGATATAATTGTGCATCAAAAGGTGTAGTGCATTTATCCTTATGCCAGTCCTGCCCAGCTTTTTACTTGGAAAAGACTGAGTGAATATTTAAAGAACGGGTCCACTTTTTAATTTCAAAAGTCCACAATCCCGACATTCTATATATCGAACTCAGAACCTCGAGATTGTGGAATCTTGAAATAAAAAAAAAAAAAAAAAAAAGACGACGACGACATCAATAAAACAAGCTTACCCCCTACACCCTCTGCAACTTAAATATACTAACTTCAAGATCGCACTACGGTAAAGATAACGGTAATGTTCCCGTTCAGCACAGAATAGCGATCTTCACAAACATTCTCTTCACTGTAGAGGGATCTCAGAGTTAGTATATTTAAGTTGCAAGGGGTGTGGGGGTGCAGGGGGGCTTGCCCCCTTGCAAAAACATGTGTTTTGATTTTTTTTTGTCAGGATGTTGGTAATATCAGTTAGTTCTGTATACTTAGTGCCATTGTGCTGTAACTCAGAGCAGATCTGAGTGTTGCCATCGAGATTCTTGACATAGCTATAGAATGCTTTGTCGTTGTCTTTAGAATCAGTGGCGATTTTGTTTTCGTAACTAGCTTTGGAGGATTTTGAGGGATCTCAGGATCTTACTGAGGCTGACCAGGGAGTTCCTCCAATCATGGGATTTTACTCTTTTTTTTTTTGCAACAGTTTCTTTCTTCTGTTGTAGAGTTTGTTTATGGCAGGGGACCACCAGATTGGCTTCATTTTTTGGAGGATAGCATCTTGGTTCTGTTAGGGATTGCACGATCCATGCACTTGTGTAAGTGCCTATAAAGTGCATTTGTGTGGGATTCAGCAGTCGTACTTCTATTGTCCGTCAGCATGAGTGTCTTAAGAAGCGTGAAGTTGTATAAAGATCTTCACCCTCTGTCTTTGGGTACTCAATTTAACATATGTCCTAACTGGTCAGGTCTTCACTCATTTCAAGACCCTACAAAATTATGGGTGAAGAAAAGCAGTTCAAAACTTTAAAGTCTGAATATACCCCTTGTACTAATTGGAGATGGCAGCAACATACTGGCACACTATTTAAAATACGCAACCCTAATAAAGAAAAAAGGATAGGTATAGAAACTTCTAAATGGACTGTTTTCTGCCTTTGGCTGAGATACAAAAACTGTGGAATTAGAAACTTGAGTCTTACCATAAAAAATATACTTGTTACGTTAGTGAAAGAAGTCTGTCTGGAGACAGAGAGGTGGAGACCATAGTGATAAACCCAGGAAGAGAAGACAGGGAACCAGACCAGAGTCCTGGGCTTCCATCAGTAATATCAAGTCAAAAGACTAGTCAGAAAAATCACTCTTAGCAGCAGCAACAGGTACTTCAACAGACACAAGTCACTGAGTTAAAAGAAACCACCAAAGCAAAAATCAGAAGAAAGTCCATTGCATGAGTTTTTTTTTTTTTTTTTGTAAGGGAGGAAGAGAAGAAAAAGAAGCACTTATAACTATCTATAACTATCTGTAGCTGAACAGGCTATATCATCAACGTCATGTCCATGTACTATTGAACATGTTCCTGACTTGGCAGATTTGTAGATGAGCAATGGGAGGTTTAAGAAAGCATAGTGGAAGGACAATAAATTAAATAGAGACAAAGAAAATATAGCCACAATATACTGATATTATTGAGATGAAGAATGATTTGATGTAGAGGGTAAAGAAAGGCAAAAACAAAGAAATACTGTACTAACTTTTAGTTTCAAAACATTTCAAAACACTTGTGAGAAACTAGCTCATATCCATATTTTCGAAAGACGCTTGGGGATGGACAAAACCAAAACTAGAATTTTAGTTAGAATTTATTGGCTTCATGTAATGAAAGATTGAGAAGATGTGCAGCTTGTACAAAAGCACCACATGCTGGGTTCAGAAGTCCAATAATATCTATACCTATTATTGAAGTCTAATTCAAAGGGGATAGCCATGGATCTTGTAGACCCATTAATAAAGCTTAATAATGGCTACTAGTGCTCATCAACTATGCCAGGAAGTTTCCTGAAACAGTACTCCTGTGAAAAGTCAGCACAAAGTCAATAGCCAGAGAGCTAGTGCTACTCTAGGGTAGGGATCCCACCAAAGAAATAGCCACAGACCAGGGAACCTCATTAACATCCAGTGTAATGCGGCAGCTTTCCTAGAGTTTAATGTAAAACAGTTAAAAACTTTAGTGCATTGTCCTCAGTGGGTTAGTAGAAGCTTTTAGTAACTCTCAAGTCTATGCAAAGAAAGGCACAAATCAGGATAGAAAAAACTTGGGACAGTTTCCTCCTTATCTCGTTTTCGCTATAAGAAAAGTATCCCAAGCTTCAACATGAGTTACATCATTTTGAGCTGCTGTATGGCAGACATTCCTGAAGCTTGCTGGACAAAGCAAATGAGACTTTAGAGAAGAAAATAACACACTTTACAAAGATGTATAGGTCCAAAATAAGTTACTCCAGTAGTTAAAGAACATGAAATGAGCACAAGAGATGCAACAGAAGGTGCATTTAAAAATCACAGACTTAGAAGTTTAAAACAGAGGGCAAAGCATTAGAAATTAGCTCCTTCTGCCAGATAGCAAAAACCCTTTGATGTGGTAGAAAAAAATAAAAAAATGAACTGCAAAATAAGATAAACTGGAAAAAGAAAACTAGAGCAGACATATCATGAAGAGAAGCTGAAGCTTCTCTTGCCAGCCTAGGAACTGACATAGGTAATAAGAGTACAGTATGTGGCAATAATATTCCTAATGTTCATTGGCAAAGCACTAAGTTGCAGTAACAAGAATAAAACTATATATTTTTTATAGAGAAACAAGGAGTCCTTTTTTTTCCTGAACCTCCTGGTAGAACAGATTTATTAGAGCATAATAATGAAACTGTGTCAGGTTATAAAGTAAACTTAAAACTATACAGAACACTAGTCCTCCCTATTGGAAGTTCAAGACTTAGATTCCCCAAACTACTAACATTTAAATGCAACTTAACACAAATAACAGTTTTCAGCAGAATTCACTGTTCTACAGTGCCACTCCTCACCCCCTTTATTTATATATACTAAAACTTAGATCACTGTACTGAACAGAACAAGAATAATTTTAACATACAACAATTTTAGAGTTGGTATTTATTTCCTCATTATTCCAGGTAAATTCTTACAGTAGTGAGGATTGCTGCCAGGGGCCTCAAACATACCACTAAAGCCCATGATATTGGAGTCCCAAAAGAAAGCAATACATTAAGTAGTGAAAAAAATGCTTAAGCTATAAGTTATTGAGGAGCCATAAAGTGAGCAGTACAGTTGTGTAAAATCTTACCATAATGGTAGATGTCCTGTCTCTTCACTGTTGCAGTATTCATTACAATAGAGATTTCCTGCCAAGGGTGGCACGATGTCCGGCCAGTATACCAAAGCCTTTAGGTTGCTTTAAGGTATGCAGTACATCACATACATGCTCCTTGCATACCATAGGGCATAAAGGTGACATCCAGGTAGAACACCAGTCCAAGGAGTATTAAGGTAATCAGTACATACAGAACAGAAATGGACCGGGGGGTGCAGACAGAGAGAGTGAGATGTCTGGAATTGGATCCAGAATCTATGGAGGGTGAACTAGATGAGCCCAATAAGGGGCAATGAGGATAACTTTGCTTGGGGGATACACATAGAGGAGACTGGGGGGAGGCAGTTGTGGAGGAGTGTGTCTCTCATTGAATCCCCCAGTGGGGAGATTAGGGCAAAGAACCTGATGCATTTGTTGTTAAGGGAGATGCAAAGGAGTCACAGCTGGATTGGCTCCATTGGCGGAATATCTTTTCCGCAACTCTCATGTTGAGTCCACTTGTAAGGTAACAAAATGGACCTGATCAACTTGCCTGCTGTCACGTTGGTGTTGCTGTCAGAAAATGATTGGATGAGATCATCCACTACCACATTCTCAGAGCTTCTCGACAAGTGATAAGATCTGGTTCCTCCTTGTTTGTTGACGTACCATACCACTGCATATTGTCTGTTTGAATTGCAACAGTCCCAGAAGGGAGACAGTCTTGAAAGGCCTGGAGTGCTAGGATTAATGCTCTCATTTCTAGGACATTGATATGCATGTTGGCCCCTTCTGAGGACCAAGTGCCTTGGACTGTCTTTCCCAAGAAGTGGCCAACCCACCCAATTTGGGAAGCATCCATGGTCACTACAGCCTTGGGCTGAGGAAGAATGAAGGGATGGCCTTGGAAACTCTGATCTGAGCTAATCCATCACAAGAGGTACTTTTTGCATTCTGATCTGGGTGGACATAGGTTGATGTAGAATGGACCACTGAGCTGCTAAGCTGCACTGAAGAATTCTCATATGGTATCTTGTTAGCAGAACTAAAACTACCTCAGCAGATGCTGACCCTAAGGCTTATAGAATCAATTGAGCTGATAGAGAAGAAGTCTGAATTACATTTTTGACTTGAAATCAAATAGTATGTACCCTTGGCAAGGGAAGGGAGACTGTCACAGATACTGTACTGAACAAGGTCCCTATGAACTCTCATGTCTGACTGAGGTTTGTTGTGGGTGATGGTAATTCCTAGATGAGAGCAAATCTGGAATACATAGTCTCATGCTTTTATCAGAAGATGCCTAGTCGGAGTGGTTATGAGCCAGTCATCCAAGTACAGAAACACCTGGAATCTCAAGTGAGCTGCTACTACTGCCATGCATTTGGTGAACACCCTGGGGGCTGTAGTGAGGACAAAGGGCAGTGCTCTGAATTGGTAATGACCGTCTCCCAGGCAGAAGCATACATATCTCATGGATTGTCTGCTCATTTTTATGTGATAGGACACATACTGAAGATCTACTGAGCACATCCAGTCATCCTTTTGCAGGAAAGGCAAAATGGATTGAACAGTGACCATCCGAAACTTTGTATACTGAACTGATTTGTCCAGATTGATGAGATCCAACATTGGTCTCCAGTCCCCCATTTTCTTTGGCACTAAAAAGAATCTTGAGTAAGTTCTGGACTCTTCCTGGTCTAGGGACCTCTTGGATGACTTTTCCTAGCAGCTTTTTTTATTTCTAGAGCTGCTACATTCCTTTGACTGGGTGGAACATCAGAAATTTTTACTGTTAAGGGGGGGTAGGGAAAAGGGTATTATCCTCTGCACCCATGAATCATTTCTAATCTATAAACCAGGCTCTCTGGAGCAGGATAAATGACCCACAACTACCTCCAGAGGTGGACAATTATGCCTCCTTTCAGGAGTGCTGGTAGGATCTGTCAGAGAAGTTATCTATAGATACTTAGTTTTGCAGACCTCCTCTGCCATATGGGTGATGTCTTTCTGTTACAGTTCCCCACTCTGCCCCTGGAAGAACTATCCCCACGTGGATCTTGGAAGGGACCCTGGGAAATTCTGAACCACATTTTTCGACCACCTCATTGATTCCTAGAAAAAGTCCTATGAGGAGTCAAAAAATGTATGCCCACAGCAGACAGGGTTTTACCTTCCTGCTCACACCTGGATAGTGTATCTAAAACCTTGGGGCCAAATAATGAACTTCCATCAACGGGAGCATTAATGAAAGAAGATTTGAAGAAATCTGTGAAATCACACAGGCACAGCCAGGCATGCCTCCTAATGGAAATGCCTGACCCTATATTGTCTGGGAGGACCTCTTGGATGACTCTCTTTTTCTAGTAGCTTTTTTACTTCTAGAGCTGCTGCTTTCCTCCAACTTGGTGGAACATCTGGAATTTTGTTTAATGTTGAAAGAGAGGATAGGGGAAAAAGGAATTATATAACCTCTGGAAATAATCCTCTGCAGCCATATATCTCTCTTGTAATGTCTAGCCAGGCTCTCTGGTGCAGGGATAGACAACCCCCAACTGCATTCAGAGGTGGACAATTGGGCCTACTTTCAAGAGTACTGATGGGGTCTGTCAGAGTAGGAATCTCTAGACCCTTGACTCTGTGGGCTTCCTCTGCCACAAAGGTGGTATCTTCCATTAGAGTTGGGGGAACTATCCGACACAGATCTTGGAAAGGACCCTTGAACTTTATAAACCACATTTTTCAACCACCTCATTGACTCCTAGAGAAGGTTCTTTGAGGGGTCAAAAAAGCATACACCCACTGCAGACAGGGTCTTTCTGTCTTGCTCACACCTGAAGTCCCCTTTACCACATGGCCAAACAAAGAACTTCAAAGGATGCATTGATGGAGGACTAAAAGGCCTCAGAAAAATCATACAGGTGCATCCAGAAATATCTCCTAATGGAAATGCCTGAACCCACCTCCTTGAGGTGCATTCAGCTGCATGTGAAATGAGCCTCATGGAGGAATCAATTGTAGGGTCGCCAACTGTGAGGCAACAGTACTCTGTGCCTCGGACGTACTGGTCCCAGAGAGGTATTTGCAGAGTTCTTTAATCAAATCGCTCTGTAGTCTAGTGAAATGTGCAAAATAATTCAACGACCTGAGTACAAAGGTCACTGAAGCATTGACATACTTCCCAAATCTGTCCAATGCCCTGAACTCCCTGTTAAGGGGATACACAGATGAACACTGTTCCACAAGTTCTTTGTGGCCCCCTCAATTACCATGGCATCTACTGGTATGCCCTTGCTCCAAAACTCTCTTTTTTCGGTAGTGCAAGGATTCAGTCTGGTCTCTTGGGGATCGGCTAAACAGATTCAGGTTCAGGTTCCGTCCACACCCACCTAGAGATCAAATCAATGAGCTCTTTGGTGAGTAGGAGGTAAATAGTCCAGACCCAAAGGCTTCCAAGAATATCAATTTCTCTTGGGAAGTGTTATTGGTAGACCAACCCCCCCTTTGCTTGATGATTTCCAGGATGTTTCCAAAGGAATCATCATCAGGTGGTGATCTTGGGGACCCTTCCCCCCATCAAAATTAGTATCTTCAGTGATGACTCTTGAGGGACCCGCGGTGGTGGTGCTGCGGTAGCGTTGTCGCCTCACAGTAAGACGCTGTCCGGTTTGATTCTCAGCTAGGGCGTCTTCTGCATGGAGATATGCGTGAATGGGCGTACCTTCGTTGAAGGTTGTGCATCAGGGCTGGTAACTCGGCATGTAAAAATCAACTACCAATCATTAGCGGACCAGAGTTCCGCTGTGGTGACCCCTAACCAGGAAAAGCCGAAAGACACAAAGTGATGACTCTTGAGGAGACTAAGTGCCTCCTCTTGCACTCTCTTCCTATGGACTTCTTCAGTGGGATGTTTTGAAAAGTATCAGAAGAAAGAAGTATAGCCTACTGGGTAATCTGGAAACTTTGGGCTGGCTGTCCCTGTGGAGCAGAGTGATGAGGCTCAAAGCACAAATACATATGGGATCCAGAGTGGGGATCTGAGGGAGATGGAACATTCCATCCTTCAGAAGCAGAGAACACTCTCTCCACCACCTTAAAGGCAGAGTGCTGTGGGGAGAAGGAGGCTGATGGAGCTGAGAAGACATACTTCCAGACCATCAGCTACCTTTGACCTGAAGGCAGTCCACCTGTGGCAGAAGTCAGAGCCGAGTTGTCCAATGCTGAGGCTCCGAGTGGCATAGATAATTCCGACAACTTTGGAGTCGAGTCTAACACCTCAGATCTGACAATGACACTATGGCAGTGAGAGTCAATGGTCTCTGACACACTAGGAGCTGGTGCACTCAGAGAATGCATCAGAGTTGAAGTAATGCCAATCTTCAGATCTGACACAGACAGTCCAGGAAGACTTAAATCCAAGCACTCAGAAACCATGGGTCAGATTGCAGAAGCAGTCAAGATGGGTGGTGTTGCACTAGTATAGGTCTCTGGACCTAAAGGGGGTAGGAGCCAGGAGTACTACCATCTGAATCTGTGCCAAGAGAAACTTTCTCATCATCATATCAATGTCAGCTTCTGTCAGGCTCCTGTAAAAACAAGAGGATGAGGCCAGTGAAAGGGACCTGGAATGTCAGCATCTCTCCAGAAATGGGGATGGCAATCAGGAAGGGACTGGGTCCAAAGAGGATGCATACCTAGTCCAAGGTAAAGGTTTCGGATCCAAGGATATCAGATACGATGAGGCAGATCAGACATCTGACGCTGACGTATATGAAGATTTAGTCTTCAGATCCGAACTAGTTGAAACTTTGCGAGTAAGCTTCATGGCCAGATCAGAGAACAAAGTGGAGGATCCAGAAGGGTCCAGTGGCCTTTTCATGGGCTCCTTTTTGTCAGGCTTGGAAGGTTGAACTCTAGCTAGTGATTCTGAGAAGGTCATAAGGAGAAGCCCTTTCAGAATGAGTTTGTTATTGTGGTTTACCAAAGCACAGGGGTTAAAAGCTCTGCAGATCTCACAGTCTACTTTTAAGTGAGCAGGGCCCAAGCAATACAAACACAAATCATGTGCATCAGGTAGTGGAATTTTAAGTCCACACTGCTTACATTTCTTAAAGCCTGAAGGCTTTTCTTCCATCTTAATGAAATATCTAATAATTAAGGTTAAAGAAGAAACTTTTTTTTTAAGAAAGAAAGAAAGGGGACAGTAATCGGGAAAAGGGAAAAAGGTAAATGCCAACAGTGGTAGTCAGAAATACACTAAAATAGTGTAGAATAAGGGAAGGTGTATATGTATTTTGCAGAAGGCAGGAAGAGAAAAATAAAAGTAATTCAGGCAATTAATTAACACTTGAGAGTTCACAGTGACCACATCTGTAGGCAAAGGCAGCAACTGAGATCTGAGGTTTGGTAGGGGACAAGAGCACAGGAGGTTGGGTGGTCAGCTCACTGCACTGGTGACACCTGCAGGAGTCCAAGTATATCAACTGCAGCAAGGAGCTCATTCAGACAGGAGACTTATCACTCATGCTAGCATGTACACTCCTCTTGATAAGTAGCCAATAATTACCACAGAAGCTGCAAAGAGATAGTTAGAAGTTTTGGGGCACTCACTTATGAAAGGATCAAACAAGTTTACTGGATATCGAAGAGGGGAGGTTTGATGATCATTGTAGGGGTGGTGGGGCCAAAACAAAAGGTAACAATTGAAAGAAACAGTGTGTGTAAAGTGAAAGCAATACGAGAAATCATAGAAAAGATGAGATCAGGGAAAGGAATTAGGGTTGTGAAATGGAAGAGAATAAAGTAGTCTACAATGTATCTGCAGCACTTTACTGAACCCAGAAATGCTTTCATTTTTGTTCTGAAGATTTGTTTGGGAATGGTATGAACTGCAATTGAGTACTACCACAAGGATATGAGACATCAATGTTTAAGTTCCAGTGACTAAGTTATACATTGAAACAATTTAGAATTGCTTATATTTGTTACTGTTTATGCATTTCATATGCAAATATGTAGTATTTACATATGTTACTTATATAATCATTTTTTTGTCTGCTTGCAATTAGCCTGATCAAGACTGAAAATATTCCCTGGGTCAGTCCACTTAACTGGCCTGGTTTACAAAGAAATAAATAAGACTGCCAGAGAGTAATCTGTAGGTAGTATAAGCATAAGAATGTTGGACTAGAATTGAAAGGGAATGGGCTGCCTGGTGGCATAGTGTAAAACATAAATGAGAAGTGAATTTGGTAAGAAGCCCAATGGTAAACTGGGTGTCAGTTTATGGCTGACTAGTGAAATGGTAAAAAATGAGTGCAGTGTACGAGTCTAAGAGCATTTCTGTATATGAACACTGGAAAGAAGGCAACAGAAATGTATTTATGCTATTTTACTACAGAGTCAACTGATATTCAGCTCCTCTCATTTCCATCTGTCCTACGTGATGCCAGACACAGAAATAGGTTCTATTTTTTATTTTTACTTTCTACCGCCATTTTGGTAGGAAAGCACCTTCATACCTTTAGTTACAGTCTTCATACTTTGAGATGGAATTTATAATCACCAGTTTTCCTCTAACCATCTTATTAGTCTGTATATTTATTTATTTCACTTGCTAACTGAGCAATCTTGTTTCAAGTTTGTCATTTTGGGGTTAATCAAGAAACCTTGTCTGATTAAGCCATTTGCTTAGAGTTGCATGGTTTGCATGTGGAGATTGAAGGGAATCAAACAAAACAAAAAAAAACGTATGTACTCATCACAACATTCAATCTGTGTTGTCCATTTTCATTCTTCCTCAACAAATGGGATTGGATCCAACCCTTGGATCTGACTCAAATGCTTTTTCCAGCTCGTGGAACATTGACCCGCTTGAGCTCCTCCCTTATCCATAATGCACTAGTCCCCTACCATACCTCAGCTCTTGTTTGCTAACCTTTAAGCCTAATATTTAACAAATAATGGTTCCTTTAGCATCTAAAAATCCTTCCAGAAGTGAAACTGGAAGGGGATTGGAGGGACGCGAGTTCAGGAAGAATGAAAATAGAGAACGCAGATGGAATGTTATGGTGAGTACATAACATTTTTATCTGATGTTGTCATTTTAATTCATTCCTCAACAAATGGGACCGAGTCATCCCCAGCTATCTAAATCCTAGGAGGATTCTAATGATGGATATTCCTGAGCACTGCTGAGCCGAAGGCTACTCTTCCTCTACAAACCAGATCCAACATGTAATGAGCAACAAAGGTATGATGATTAGTCCAAGTTGCAGCTGCACAAATATCATCCAAGGAAGATATGGATAAAAATACAGAAATTGCCAGACCTGGTGGAATGAGCTTTTAGAGGTTTTGGCAAAGACAAACCCAATTTTTTGTAAACAAAGAAATACAGTAAGTTAACAATTTGGCTAAGATCACTTTAGTAACTGGTTTGTCCAATTTTGAATCCGAAAAGGAAACAAATAATCGATTTGATTTTCTAAAAATGTTTGTCCTATGTAGATAAAAACATAACTGTCTGTAAACATCTAACAGGTGCAACATATACTCTCCTTTGTTTGAGAAATTTGGAAAGAAAACTGGAAGGTTGATAGTTTGATCGATATTGGATTCTGACACCACCTGAGGAAGGATGTTTTTTTCGTAAGGATACCATATCCTTATGAAAAATCAGATAAGGAGGCTTAGAAGATAGGGCTTGAAGTTCTGATACTCTTCTAGCAGAGGTAATGGCCACTAAAATACAGTCTTCCAGGTTAAAGAATTTAGTTCACACTTTGTGGAAGATTCCAAAGGAGATTGAGCCAAAGACTGTAAAACCAAATTCAACTCCCACAGGGGAGCTGGATCTTTAAAAGGGGGTCTAAAAAGAAAGGTTACCCTTATAAAGCCCTACAAAGTTTGGAGGAAGTTAAATATGAATCATTTACTCCAATGTGAAAATTAGCAATGGCAGACAGTTGTACCTTAATAGTTGAAAAACTAGCACCTTCATTAAAAACTGTAGCTAAAAACTCAAGAACTTTAGGTAGTGGTGCTGAAAAGGGATCAATGTTATTTTTTCTGTGTCCAAATAAACAAATTTGTCCATTTACTTCTGTAAAATTTTCTAGTGGAAGCTTTGTGGGAGGATAAAAGAATGTGGTGGACAGGGCAGGAAAGCCTGGTCTGTCTAGCAATCAACAGAAGTGAAGAAACCATGCAGTCAACTTTAGGTTAAAAATGTTCAGGTGTATCATATTTGTCAGGTCAGACAGGAGGTCTGGAACTGAATCCAGAGTCCATGTTGGGTGAAGCAGATGAGGCCAAATAAAAGGGAACCAACTATGATACGGCCAATAAGGTGCAATGAGAATGACTGTGGTCTTCAATGGAGATGTTTTCTGAAGAAATTTGTGGATTAGAGGTACCAGGGGAAAAGCATAGAGGAAACCAGGGGGCCAATCATGGAGAAGAACATCTCTTGGTGACTCCCCCAGTGGGAGGATTAGGGCAAAGAAACTGCTTGCATTTGTTTTTGGGAGATGCAAAGAGGTCGCAGCACAGTTGGCGCCATTCATAGAATATCTTTTCTACAACTTTCATGTTGAGTGACCACTTGTAAGGCATTAGAATGGACCTGCTTAACTTATTTGCCATCACGTTGGATTTCCCCAGAATGTGTGTTGTTTTCAGAAATCAATTGGATGAGATCACCCATTGCCACACTCTCAAAGCTTCGACACAGGGGATAAGATTTGGTTCCTCCATGTTTGTTGATGTACCAGACCACTAACATGTTTGTCTGAATCACAATGATCCTGGGAGAGAGAGCATCTTGGAAGGCCTGCAGTGCTAGGAGGACAGCTTTCATTTCTAGGACATTGATATGCATATTGGCCTCTTCGAGGGGCCATGTGCCTTGGACTGTCATTCCCAAGTGCTCCCCCCACCCAATTTGGGAAGCTTCCATGGTAACCTTGGTCTTGGTTTGAGAGAAGGAATGAAAGGACAACCTTGCATTATCTGATCAGAGTAAATCCACCAAAGGAGGTATTTTTTGCTTGTCTGAGATATCTTGATTTGGGTGGATAAAGGTTGGTGAAGAATAAATAGACCAGTGAGTCATTAGGGTCCACTGAAGAATTCATATGTAATATATTGCTATTCGAACCAAAACTATCACAGCAGACATTGACCCCAATGCCTGAATGATCAATCAAGGTGACAGAGAAAAACTTTGATCTTATTGACCTGGAATTGTATGGTTTGTACCCTTGATAAATGCAGGGAGGCCGTCAAGGACACTGAGCTGAACAAAGTTCCAATGAACTCCAATATTTGAGATGGTTCTAGCTGAGATTTGTTGTGATTGATAGTAATTCCCAAGTGAGGGCATAAAGTACATAAGCTCATGCTTTGATCAGATGATGCCTGGTCAGAGTAGTTATGAGCCAGTCATCTAGGTAAGGAGACACCTGGAATCCCTGCAGTCTCAAGTGAGCTGTCACTGCTGCCATACATTTGAATACCTAGGGTCTGCAGTGAGACCAAAGGGCAGAGCTCTGAAGTGGTAATGACTGGCTCCCAGTTGGAAGTGTGGGTATCTTCTGGATCATCTGTTCATTTTTATATGATAGTAGGCATACTGAAGATCTGTTGAGCACATACAGTTGTCCTTGTGCAGAAAAGGCAGAATGGACTGCACCGTGACCATCTGGAATTTTGTGTACTGAACTGACTTGTTCAGATTGCTGAGCTCCAAAATTGGTCTCCTGTCCCCTGTTTTCTTTGGCACTAAAAAGAATCTTCAGTAAGTTCTGGACTCTTCCTGGTCTGGGGACCTCTTGGATGACTCTTTCTAGCAGCTTTTTTTTATTTCTAGAGCTGTTGCTTTCCTTTGACTGGGTGGCACATCAGGATTTTTTACTGTTAAGAGAGGGTAGGGAAAAGGGTATTATATAACCTCTGGAAATGATCCTCTGCACCCATGAATCATTTATAATCTCTAGACAGGCTCTCTGGTGCAGGATAAATGACCCACAACTGCCTCTAGAGGTGGACAATCAAGCCTCCTTTCAGGAGTGCTGGTAGGATCCGTCAGAGAAGTTATCTCTAGATCCTTTGTTTTACAGACCTCCTCTGCCATGTGGGTAGTGTATTCTGTTGCAGGTCTCCCCCCTGCCCCTGGGAAAACTATCCAATGGTCTTGGAAGGGACCCTTGGACATTCTGAACCAAATTTTTTGACCACCTCATTGATTCCTAGAAAAGGTCCTGTGAGGAGTCAAAAAATGTATGCCCACAACAGACAGGGATTTGCCTTCCTGCTCACACGTGGGTAGTGTGCCTATAACCTTTGGGACCAATAAAAACTTCAATCAAAGGGACCATTGATGAGGGAAGACTCAAGACATAGCACATGCAACACATAGTTCACAAAGGCAGTGTGCTAAACAGTCACAGCCCTTAAGGCCAAACATGCCAGGCACACTTGTAATAGGTGACTCCATAGTCAGACACACCGACGTCCCGCTCACCAGACTGAACAAGGAAAAGGTCACAGTAAGCTGCCTGTCGGGAGCTAGAATCCGCCACATAACACAAGCACTCAGGTCACTCCACAGCAAGTACAAATATGACTCAGTCATTGTACATGCCGGTGTGAACGACCTGAGACGTACCTCCCTGGACTACATGAAGAGACAGAGGAGCTCTCTGATTATGTAGCCCAGGCCGGTATGACCCTGACCCTGAGCAGCATCTTACCCTCACCAAGAATGATGCCACAGTACAAAGACAAAATGATCAGTTTTAACAATTGGCTTAATTACTGGTGTCATTCTAAGGGGATCCAGTGTCTGTCTGCTTGGGATGACATGCTTGACAAGCCACGCTGCTTCAAGGGATGGCTTGCACCTGTCACCCTGGGCTTCCAGATATTGGCCAAGGCTCTTGCCACCCCATAGTGCCTTTTTAGGCAAGGCTCAAATGACAAACCTACCTCCCTAGAAAACACAAGTGGAAAAAAACTAAGGGTAATGCTGCTCAATGCCAGAAGTCTAAACCTCAAGATGCACACCCTCGAAGCCCTCCTCAGTATGGAGAACATCGATGTCTGTGCAGTGACTGAAACCTGGTTCAAGGCTCCTGAGAGCACCCCAGCACTATCAGGTTTTACCTCATATCATGCTTTCCGGCCCCAAAACTTGGACCGAACCACAAAAGGAGGGGGAGTATCCATATTCATCAAAGATACCCACACCTCCAGGTTAGTGGCAACGCACGAAGCATCGGAGACCATCCAGGTGCAACTAACCATAGGCAAAACTGCCTTACAGTTTGTAGCATGCTACAGACCACCCTCTCAAACTCAGGAAACCCACACAGCCTTCCTGAAGACATTGGAGAGTATGAATGTCTCTCCAAATACCATCATATTGGGAGACTTCAACTACCCAAACATAGACTGGGAACATTACTCAAGCCCCAACACCCTAGCCCAAAGGTTCCTAGAATTCATAAACTCAAATGCAATGGAACTAGTCACCATTCCCACAAGAGGAGACAATATACTAGACCTGATCATCACAAACATGGGGACAAAATGCTCCACACCGGAAGTATATCCCTCTTTGGTAAGATCAGACCATAAATTAATCTCACTGGAAATCCACATCCCGCCCCCACCCCCCTGCACAAAAGACCACAGTGAAGAACTTCTCAAAAGCCAACTTCACACTTCTTAAGACTGTATTGGTATCCTTCAAGGCCACTGGGCCAGTGGCAACCACAACCCACACTGCTGAAAACCTTGCAAATGCCTTCTACGGGCACCTTCAAGAATGCATGGATCATGCAATCCCAAATAAAACCAAGACCCATTCCCCCAAAGGCAGGCGCCCGGTCTGGTAGACCCCAGCCATAAACAAACTTTACAACAGGAGGAGGAAGCTACTACATGACAGAGCAAAATCCCTAAAAGGGAAGGCATCTCTGATCAGTACTAGCAAAAACCTACGATCACTCATAAAATCATCCAAGGCCAACTTTGAGAGAAAAATCACAAAAGACAATCACAAGGCCTTCTTTAGCTATGTTAGAAACTTGGGTGGAAACTCCCAGATATGCTCAGAGTTAGTCCAAAATGACACAAAATACACTGAACCCACTGACATTGCCAACATTCTGGCAGACAGGTTCAGTGCAAATTTCTCCTCCCCCTCCCCCCCAAAAGGAGAAATAACTATCCCAGCAGAGTGTAGCCTCCCTAACATCTCAGATGCCCAAGTGAGAGCCGCCCTCTCTAAAGCTAAAAACACAGCATCAATGGGACCGGACGGTGTCCCGGGCTGTGTGCTACATGAACTCCAAGAGAAACTAAACCCACACATAAGGCTGCTGTTTAATCTTAGCCTTACTACAGGATACGTACCCAAAGAGTGGCGTACAGCAACAGTGGTCCCACTTCATAAAGACGGTGCTTCTACGGACCCTGGAAATTACCGCCCCATAAGCTTGATGAGCCTGGTCTGCAAAGCTATGGAGAGGATCATTATGGAATTCATAAACAAAGACATTGGGGACATACAGACATTGGATCCTACCCAATTTGGCTTTGTCAAGGGCAGATCCTGCCTTTTGAACTTGGTTGACTTTTTTGAAACGGTCACTAAGGCCATTGATGAGGGTAAGGCAGTTCACACAGCCTACCTTGACCTTGCAAAAGCTTTTGACACAATACCCCATTCGGGCATCATAGACAAACTCACCAGCTTAAATGTAAACCCATATGTCACAAGATGGGTTGCAAACTGGCTCAAGGACAGAACCCACAGGGTCAGAGTTGCTGGAGCTATGTCAGACTCTAAGCCAGTCACAAGCGGTGTCCCACAGGGCTCAGTCCTGGGACCCCTCTTGTTCGGCATTTATTTTTCCGAGGTACAGGCAAACATAGGAGGATTGTGGCTGACAAAGTTCGCAGATGACTGCAAACTGGGCGCCATAATTGATACTCCAGCGGACACAAACACCCTTCAGAGAGGCCTCATAGAAATGGATAATTGGTGCCAGAGCCATAGCCTTAAGCTGAACGCCAAAAAATGTATAGTCATACCCTTTGGGAAAAACAAGGTACCCACAAATTACCACATAGGTGGTAATCCATTAAGTAAGGAAGAGGTAATCAGGGACCTAGGGACCCAGGTTGAGAGTAACCTCTCATTTGACACTCACATTGCCAAAGTGGTTAGGAAGACCTTCTATATTGCCCACCTTATCATGAAGGGTTTCACATCTAGATCAAGAGAGGTCATTGTGCCCCTGTACTCTTCTCTTATCAGGCAAATGATCGAGTACAATGCCCCATTTTGGATGTATCTTACCCGACACCTGCAGCAGTTGGAAAGACCCCAAAAGTTCCTCACCAAGAGGATAAAGGGTCTTAAACATATGTCATATGCTGCCCGACTGAAAAAACTCCAGCTCTATTCAGTCGCATACCGCCTACTCAGAGGTGATCTGTGCCTGACGTACAAGGCCATGTCCAATCCAGAATTAATGGACATGCTCCACCTCAGAAAATCCAAATCCATCAGAGCCACGAGAGCAAGAGACGTAAACCTCAACACAGAAATAAATAGGACGTGCTGGAGGGACAGATTCATAACCCAGAGGCTCCCTACACTCTGGAACAGAATACCAATCCATGTTAGGCAGAGCCCCTCACTAACTCTATTCAAGAGAAATCTTGACGAGTGGATGGGAGATCATAGGTTTACCCTGGGGGTCATCTCTGTGTCACTACTAGACAGAGGCACAGTAAACTAAACCCTAAAAGGGCGTAGTATTCTCATCCTAAGGGGTGGTGAAAGCCACACACACTCTGGCTAAGCTTATAAATGCCCTAGGGCAGATAGCCTAGTACGAACCTATGAAACTAAGGGCTCTGTGAAATTACACAGGCACAGCCAGGCATGCCTCCTAATGGAAATGCCTGAACACGCCACCCTTGAGGTACCTTCAGCTGTGTGGGAGATGAGCCTCATGGATTAGTCTTAAATGGATTGCAGGTTAGCCAACTGTGAGGAAATTGAGCTTTCTGCCTTGGAAGTATGGTCCCAGAGAGGGATTTTGGTAAGTTTTTTAATCAAATCCCTCTGGAGTCTGGTGAAGTGTGCCAAATAATTCAGTGACCAAAGTGCAAAATCGCTGAAACATTTACATGCTTCCCAAATCTTTTCAGCCCCCTAGACTCCCTGTTAGGGGAATGAAAAGAGGATCTTTGTTCTGCAAGATCCTTTTCGGTGGCCACCGCTACGGCCATGACATCAACTGGTACTCTCTTTCTCCAAAATTCCCTGTCCTTAGGTGGTGCCAATATCCTGTCTAGTCTTTTGGGGATCAGCTCAATGGAATCAGGTTCCTTCCACCCCCGTTGAGAGATCAAATCAATGAGTTAGTCAGCAGGCAGAGTCACCCAGGAGGTACATGGGCCAGCTGCAAAGGCTTCCAGGAATACTGATTCCTCTTGAGAAAGGTTGTTGGTAGACTAGTCACCCCTTTGCCTGAGGATCTCTAAAATGTCTCCAAAGGAGACGGCATCAGCTGGTGATCCTGGGGACATTTCCTCCCTCATCAAAGTCAGTATCCTCCGTGACAGACTCTTGAGGAGAGTCTAAGTGCCTCCTTTTGCACTTTCACTTCCTAGGGACTTCTTAGGCAAGATGTTCCAGAGAAGTATCAGAAGATATCAATATATCCTGCTGGGTATCCTAACTATGGGCTGGCTGCACCTGTAGTGAAGGAAGTTGAGGCTCAAGACACAAAGACAACTGGGTCTGTGAAGTAGGAGCCAAGGAGGATGGATACGTCTTTGGAGAGAGAGAGCCAGTAGCTCTGAGAAGACATGCTTCAGGCCATTGGCTCCTTTCAACCTGAAGGCAAACCATTCAAGGCAGAAGTCAGAGCCAAGCTGTCCAGTACCAAGGCTCTGAGGGGCAGAGATGGCTCTGACAACCTCGCAGTTGACTCCAACACCACAGATTTGGTGCCAACGCTACAGCTCCAAGAGTCATCCAGCTTTGATTTGCTTGTAGCCTGTCCACTCAGAGATGAGACCGGAGTAGATGATACAATGATTTTTGGATCCAATACAGACAGCTCAAGGATCCTCGGATCCAACTGCCCCAAACCAAAGGTTGGACTGGAGGAGGAGGACAGTATAGGCAGGGTAGTACTCTCAAAGGTCTACAGACCTGATGGGGTGGGAACCAGGAGAACCCCATTTGAATTTGTACTTAGAGGAATTTCCTCATCATGTCCACATCTGCTTTGGTCAGAAACGAGAAGAAAATGCTACTGATGAAGCCCTAGAATGATGACACTTGGGAGAACTTTCCAGAAAGGGATATGGGAGATGAGAGGACACTGGATCCAAGCACAGAGGAGATCTAGTGACTTGTCCAAATGCTTGTTCATTTCAGAGGGGGTCAGATCCAAAGCTTTTGTCTTTGGATTTGGAGGGGTCAGACTGGAAGATTTTGCCTTTTGATCCAATGGGGTAGAATCTGAAGGTTTTGAAATCTTAAGAGGCGGTTCAGAACCCGGAGTTGAGGAATGTGTAGGTTTCAGGGAACGCTTCTTAGCCTAATTTTTTTCAGGTTTTTTAGGGGTTTGAGCCCCAGATGCTGTATCAGACGTTTTTGATGGAAGTAACCCTCTCAAAATTAACTTATTTTTCTATGAATTAGACCCCTAGGGTTGAAGGCTTTATAAATGCCATAGGCAGAATCTAAGTGTGCCAGGCCTAAACAATTTACACACAAAGCGTGTGCAAAGGAGAGAGGAATTTTATGGCCACATGCTGTATATTTTTTAAAGCAGGAGAGTTTTCCAGCCATATTCTACACTACAAAGAAGAGAAACAGTTTTTTCCCCTGAAAATATGGAGAAGAAAAAGAACAAAAGGAACGTATTACCAACAATGCTAATATGAGGCTATACCTAAAAGTATAAAAAAGGGAAAAGAGAAAGACATATTACCAGTTATGGTAATATAGAATTACATTATAAACACGTAGAGACACAAGGGAGGATATGTAGAAAGTTTCTTAAAGAAAGAAATAGATTAGAAAAAATTATTTCTACTCATGAACTCTACTACTACTCAAAAGCTTACAGTGACCACATCCATTCATGAAGGCAGCAAATGAGATCTGAGGTATGGTAGGGGACTAGTGCATTATGGATAAGGGAGGAGCTCAAGAGTTTTACTTCTTTGGTATTGTGGATGCTTCCAAATTATTATTTAGACTGTCTTCATATTGTAAACCTTATAATCAGTCTTCTCAGCATCCTTTCTTCTGACTTTATCTGCATGCCTTGTTTTGGATCATGTATAGCTATTTTTTACTGTATTTGTAGGAAAATGACACATTTATAAAATGTGTTATTGAGGGTGAATGTTAGCTGCTATAACAAGTGTGTGCTTGGCTTTGCTATTACAATAATACCTTATTCCATATGGCAGTACACCTAATCCTCATCTGATTGAGTTTATAGTATTAGCACACCACAACAAAGATGGAACTGATACTTGATGCAAGCCCAACGCCATAGGAGCTGTACAGTTTTGCAAGCAAGAGACAGCAAAAGTGCTAGGATTCACTTTGTGTATTTTTTTTTTTTTTACATCATCTTTTTGCATTTTTGTATGGGCATGTTTAACAAACCAGTAACTGAAATGGTCCACCACAGAACATTTCAGCCATAAGCTTGATATATATATATATATATATATATATATATATATATATATATATATATATATATATATACATACATACATACATATATATATATATATATATATATATATATATATATATATATATATATATTCCCTCCCCCAGAGATAGAGTGGAATGGTTGAGAGTAGCTAACCTACCAGCATGATTTTGGAAGGTCAGATAAATTTGAGTACTTAAAGAAATCCTACCCAGACATGAGAACTTGGAAACCTCACAGTTTATGTTAGCTCAGTGTTCTGGAGTGCATGCTGAAGTTCCTTGAATATAGTCAGTAGGTAAACAATGTCAAATATGATCGTGTCATCAACATATAAGACAGGCTAGACAGGATATGAAGATGGTTTATGTAAATGGAGCAGTGTCATTAAAGAAAAACTGTGAATGCTCCTTTTTTTCCATTGTATTTTGTTATATCAATGCATCAAATCAATCTAGGATGATGATCTTATATTTTAGTATGTTTTGACACAATATGGTCATTTTATATAATTATCACCACATAAGTATCTGTCAAAGAAAAAAATCCAGACCCTCTCCTCTTCCACAAACTTTTACGGTGGGAAGTAGCCAATTTTGCTTTGTCTTGACTGACTGACATGAAACTTGTCATTTTGAAGAGCTAGTAAAGACAAAGGACTGCAGCTTGTAGGTTTGTTACTGTGCTTAATTTTGCAGTTAATAAATATAAGCAACATTTCACAACAAATGAAACTATTTAGAAGGTTGTTTGTATAGAACAGTACTATAACCTATCCATGTCTTTCATATAGTGTTATATCAATTAACAACAGGGAAGGTTGATACCCCCCAGCCGTCCATTCCCCCCCTCCTCGAGCAGTATTGCCAAATCCTTTAACAAGCACTTCACTGAAACTATAACATCTCTAAACAAACACTTCCCTACAACAGCCCCCCAACTCCTAACCCTAAACCCCCCACTCCTCTTTTCTACTTCACCTCAGTACCTACCTCCATCATAAAAAGACTATTGTCAAAACTTAAACCCACCAAACTCACAGCTGACAACCTCCCCTGTGAATACTTGAATATTGCAGCTGATACACTAGCCTACCCAGTTTCAATTCTAATCAACCGTTCCATAGCAGAGGGCTACATTCCCTCAATATGGAAAATACCCCACATCATTCCCCTCCACAAAGGCACCCCCCTTGATTGACCTCTCCAATTACTGCCCCATTGCTATCCTCTCCCCTCTCTCCAAGATACTTGAAAAATGTATCAACACCCAGGTCTCCAACTACCTCCTAGCTAATAATCTCCTCTCCAAAACTCAACATGGTTTCAGGCCATATCACAGCACTATCTCGGCTCTGCTCTCCTTCACCAACACTATACTTCATTACAAAAATAATTGCCTCTTCTCTACTGACATATTTCTAGATCTCTCAAAGGCCTTTGAATTGGTATCTCATGAGCTAATACTCTCTACTCTCCCCAACCTCTCTTTCTCACAATCAGCCTGCAACTCGTTCCACAGCTATCTACACCGACACCAGCAATCAGTAATCTGGGACAATAACCTATTCACCTCGCCTCTGAGTTACTCTCGGAGTTCCCCAAGGGTCTATCCTTGGCCCTCTGCTATTCTCACTTTTCACTGACAACCTACATACTACCACCACACAAGCATCTCTTACACAGTACTCAGATAACTCTACTCTCATCTGCTCTGCCCCCACTCTACCAGAACTACAACAAATCACACAGGAATCATTCTGTAGAAAGCTCCTACTCAACCCAAGTAAGACAAAACTTCTCCTGTTCCAACCTTCCAAAGCCACGCAAAACACCACCCACTTAACATTCTCGCCAAAGACAATACCATCATCTCTCCATCAGGACACACAAAATTACTCGGTGTGGAAATAGACAACAAACTTAGATTTGACACCCACATATCTCTCACAATAAAAAAAGTTCACAAGAAACTTGATGCATTATATCGAAGCCGCCAATTCCTAATCAAGGTGGCTAGAATCTCCATAGCCAATTCCCAGCTAATCTCCACCCTACTCTATGGATCCCCCATACTTACCAACCTTAGACAGACAGACCTACACAAGCTGGATGCTTGTTACAACAAAATTGCTAAATTTGCCACTGGAACCTCCTACCGCAGCCATCATTGTACCTCCCTTAAAGAACTAAACTTGCTAGCACTCCCACAACTCCTTCACTTTAATCAACTCACCCTCGCTCATAAACTTATTAACCACCCCCATAACATCCCTTCCCTTCAAACCCTTCTCCAACCCTATTACTCCACTAGGCCCCTAAGATCAAGCAACAAAAATCAACTCACTGTTATCAAACACAAAAACTCTGCAGGAGAAGCCATATTTTCATGTACCATATCTAAACTTTGGAACAATCTTCCACCCTTTATAACTACTCTACCTTCCAGCAGCCTTTTCAAGACTGCGTTCAAATTCCACTTAAATTTGCACTGGCTTTGTCCTTGTTCTAATCCAGACTAACACTCCAACCCTTACCCCCCCACCTAGACTCTTAACCCAACTATACTACCACCACTACCAACCACAGTCAGAATTAGCTAGTTATCTGTACATACTTTAAAATCTTGTCTGACAACTTTGTTACTAATATTATAAATGACAAGAAACTATCTTAACTTGCAACATTTATTGTATATACTGTTGACAATCAATAACTTATTGTATTAAAGCCAACAACCTGTAATATTGTTTACTATTGCTGAAACTTTGTATCTCTATTTATCATGTACATGATGTGGAGCTTTTCTTCCCAGGCATCTGTTGAAAAAGGACCTGTGTCTAGTCAGAATTTCCTGGTAAACAAATGTAAATAAACTTTCAAAGAATAGTTTTGCTTTAGTTGTTTATAGCCATTTGCTGAACTCAACAAGACATTCTTATGATGTAAAAATTGTGTGTGGCACCTATCTTCAGAACTACAGACATTTTACTGTCGATCCAAGGTCAAGCAGGCTGAGCCAAACTCTTTTCTGAAACAACATTGATTTGTAGCAAGGAAATAGATGGAAATGAGAAAAGAAAATGAAATCAGCTTAAGACTTCTTGAGCATTAACAATATTTATATATTACATGGACAAAAACATAAATCTGGGATAAGGTTAACAACATTGTCATTAGGAGTTTTTCTTTACCAGATAGGTACAAAGTGTACAGAACACTAGAATAAAATCTATGCCACTCTGTGGCTATAGTCAAGGGACCAGTGCAGGGTGTCTCTGAGCAGAAAAGCTGAAGAAGTGATGGAGAATTTCCCAAAACCCTGCTTTGAAAGACTGGAGTATTTAGTCACTGCAGTCTCCACTCCATGTGAACTCATTGCTTCTAGTAGTAACACGTGTTATTGCTGAATATTCTACATACTGCATAAATGTCTGAAATATAAGCCTGAAGTCATTCATCTTGAGAGAAGCAATGGAAGTCTGATTCTGTCCCATATTAAAAGTGAAATGACTGCTTACTGTACTTTAACAGTTAAAAAGCTGGATCGTTTGTGAAACAGTTTTGCTAAAAATCCAAAATAGATGGAAGTGGAGGTGAGAAAGGGTCTAAACCTCTGAACAAGCCCATATGGTTAATCATTTCCATTTGCTAAGGTAAACCTTTCTGATATTTTTTCTGAGGATGCTAAAATTTGAATAACTGGGACAGATGGCCTGGTATCCCTAGCCACTGTTAAAACTGCTAGAAACCATGCAGTAAATTTCAGGGTTTTTAGGTCTTAGTGAGGCTGGCTGGACAAATGATAAAAAAGATCTGGATAAGGGCCCAACACCCAAAGCAGATGTATTAAATGAGGCCAGAGGAAGGGGAAACAAACCTGCTGAGGCCAAAAGGGGCAATAAGAATAACAGCCTTGCACCTGCTATCTCTCCTAAGAAACTTAATCAGTGGAAATAGAGGAAAAGCATAAGAGAGACTTAGGGACAACTGTGGACTAGATAATCTCTTATCTGTCTCTATGGAGGGATGATGGTAAAGTAACTGCTTTATTTGTTGAAGTACGAACCAAAAAGGTCTCAGCAAGGCTAGCCCCAATCATTGAAAATCTGCATTGCCACTGTCTAATTGAGGGACTACTGGAAGTAACCAGGATGTGTGCTGCAACAAAGTGATGGAAAGACATTGCCAATTGCCACACTCTCATGGCTTCTTGGCACAGTGGATATGAGCAGGTTCCTTCCTGCTAGTTGATATACCATTCTACCACCATGTTGTCTGTCTAGATGGAAATCACACCTTCGAGAAGCGAGTCCTGAAAGGCATGCAGTGCTAGGAGGATTGTCATCATCTCCAAGACATTGATTTGAAGACTGACCTCTGTTGCCAACAAAACACCTTAAACAATCTTCCCTTTAAAATGCCCCCCCAAAGGGAAGTGTCCATGGTCACTGTGGCTGCAGCGGGTGATGGGAGAAAAGTCAATCCCATCACACTATATGGGAAATCAACCCCAAGTTGATGCGTTTCCTGCATATTCCATGAGACCTACTGATGCATGAAGAGGATCCAATATTAAGCACCACTGAAGAGATGGTGCCCCCTGCAGGACTTTCGTGTCATTTCTTGCTTGAGAAACTAGTGTGATCAAAGCAGCCATCATGCTAAAAGGCAGAGAATAATAATTGTTGAGGGACGAAGGACCTCTGCAGCTAACTTATGGTTGGACAATACCCTGGACTGTGGAAGTTTAGCTATCTGACAGTGAGTGTCCAGGTGGCATCTGATAAACTCTATGGACTGTGTTAGTGTTAGCTGACTATTAGCAAGATTTGTAGTGAGCCCAACTATGGGGTAAGCTAGAGCAAGAAGGCCCTGCACTAAATCACTAGATCCTTGGTTGGTGTGGTAAAGAGGCATTGAATTGAAAATTATTGGCTCCTAGCCAGAGAGAAATCTCCTGGTCTGCTTTGCTGTCTTGATATAATACTATGCATCCTGGAGATCTATAGAGCACATCCAATAGTCCTTCCTCAGAAGAGATAGAATGGATTTAACCATGTCCTTCTAGAATTTAGTCAGTTTTGCAAACTAAACTCTAGAAGGACATGGTTAACTGACTGAGGTGGCTTAGGTTCAAAATGGTCCTTAGTTCCCCTGTCTATGGCGTGTCTATATTCAATTATCAAATGGCACGAATGTTGAATGGCCGGATTAACGAAAGTGCTGTTTATCGCGTTCTGGTTTGTGGGATTGGAGTGCAGTGAAGATTGGGAATTTTGCCCTTTCCTCACTGTAGTGCAATCTCAGAGTTGGTATATATAATTAGCGGGGGTGTGGGGCACAGCCCCCCACAAAACCCAGTAATGTGAACCCGCACTTTCGATATTTCGGCCGTTCGACATTTGTGCCATTCAATAATTTAATATAGACCCTCTTTTTCACAGTTAAAAAGAACCTTGAACAGAATTTGGATCTTAACCGGTCTTGGGGACCTGCTAGATGACTCTTTTCTAGCAAGTTTCTTACTTCTACTGGTGTCAATTTCCACCTGAGTGGGTAGAACATTGGGAATTTTCCTTTTTCTGAGGAGGTACTATAAAGGGTGTAGTTTAGCCTCTGGTTATCTTCTGCACTCAAGAATCTTGACTGATGGCCTATCAGGCTTGATGAGTACAACAGGGATAAGTGCCTGACTGCCTGTTCAGGAGCACTGGCAAGGATGTTGTCAGAGTATGGATCATGAAACCCCAGATTTTGTGAAGGTCTTCCGGGACAAAGTCCATGGATGTTATCTCCCCCCCCCCAATTCTGGGGAGGTCTGTCCACAAGATCGTCCTGGCCAAAACCCTGCAATTTCAGAACCATAGCTTTTACCCCTTCTGATTTTGGGAGAGGGTCCTTTGTGGGTGGAAAAATGTATGCCAACTGCAGACAGTCTTGCTCTCTTGGTAAACATTTCCATCAGTTTAGCTCTGGACCAGGTTAAACCATCAAAAGAGAACATTGATTAAGAACATCTTGAAGCCTTCAGCAAAGTCACATAGGTACATCCAGATGTGCCAATGGACTGCTGTGCTGGTACCTGCTGACCTAGATGTACCCACAAGTACATTGGAATCATGGATACATTAGTTAGCTGGAGGGTAAATAGCTGAGAATCCATTCATGTTTGGATGTCTACAGGTTAACCAAAAGGGATTTTTTTTTTTAAATCTTTTTATTAGGATTATATCAATAGAATACAAAAATATCCAAAACAAATCTAAAACAAAATAGAAACTACACACTAAACATAACTATATACAAATCTCATCTATATCTAAATGGATTGAGTTCATAGTTATGAAGTAATGTCATGACAGAATATATTTGGATATCAATTTCCAAGTATCCTTCTGTATTGTTTTTTGCTTCATGGAATACCACAGATATTTATGTGCACACAGTTGCTTTCTAGCTATTTGTCTAAATCCTTCCCATGATATCTTAGACCTGTCTTTCCAATTTAGGGTGATGTAATATTTTATTAACATAAATGTTGTTACTAGAAGATGCATATGTTTAATATTCGATCATAGTGGAGGGATGTGCAGGAGAGCAAATTTCCAAGATAAAGTTGATTTTTCATACCCCATTTTTTCTAATTTGCCCCTTAGGGCACACCAAAGTTTGTATGAGCATTTACAGCTCCAAAATATGTGTATGATATCTGCTTCTTTCGAAGGGCAGAATTGGCAGTGTGGTGGAATCTCTTTGTACATCTTAATTAAGATCGAGGGCGTAAAATATGCATTATTTAAAATCATAAGTTGAGTATATCTCAATTTTTGGAGGGGTATAGATATGGAGTATTTCTGAATTGCCTGTGCAATTATGTTGGAGGTAATTGTAACCAAAAGGGATTTTGACAACTTCTTCATCAAGCCCCTCTGAAAATGAGTCATGTAAGCCAGGTAGTTCAGTGCTCTGAGTGCTAAAGTCCCTAAAGCATCATCTACTTCCTAAAACTGTACAATGCTTTAGATTCCATATTTGGAAAATGAACAGATGTGATCTCCTCCAAGAGTTTTTTCCATGTGACTACAACAACTATGGCATCTACAGGGGGACCCTTGCTCCAATGGGAATTATTCCTGGGGGCTACTAAAATTTTACATAGTTTGCACAGAACTGGCTCCACCATATCAGGTTCCTTCCATGCCTGCTGAGAAACTAGGTCTATTTGTCAGTGGGCAGGACCACCCAGGAGGTAAAAGAACCAGCCCTGAACTCCTCTCTGAAGGGGTCTTTTGTGGACCAACCCCCTGTTTCATTAATGCCAGGATATCTCTAAAGGAAACTTCTTCCAGAGGGGATCGTGGAGACCCTTCCTCTTTGTCAAAATATCTGTCCTCAGTGACCAACTCTGGTGATGAGTCCAAGTCTCTCTCCTCTTACAAACCAATTTTTCTAAGTCTGTCCTCCATGAGAACTTCCACAAAAGGTTTGGAATTGGATGGGAAGTTCACCTTGGGAGAACCCCCAGACTGAAAGAGACTGATTGTCCCTGTTTACCAGGATGAATGGACAGACACAGGACCCATAGAAGGTTGGGACAGAACTAAGTGGGGTAGACACACCTCTTCTCTGGACCTGGAGACAGCCCTCTGACATACCTCAAAAGCCAAGGATGAAATCAGAGCTGAAGTGTGCACTAGTACCACTGCAGGCAAGAATGGAGTTTCCTTGGTTTCTTTTGGTTATAGAGTACCCTTGAGTGTGACAAGACTCTGCTCCAAGACTGGCAATGGCACCAAGCTGTCCAGCAATGAGGCACCTAGGGGAAGGGACAGCTCCAAAATCTTTGGAGTCAACATCAACTCAAGCCTCACCTCCAAGGCTCATCCTGATCCAATGTGGCCAGAGTACAGACAGTGAAAGAAACCATTGGAGCTGTAGTCAAAAGTGCTGTTGGCCCTGATGTGGATGCTCTATGGGGTTGACTCAGATCCATAGGCTTCGATCAGTTGGTTGGAATAAAGATGAGAAACCAACTGTGGAGCTGCATGGACCATTCCTAGAACCACTAAGGGGGTCAGCACCAAGATACATACATACGAATATTTCATGCACGGGCATTAATGCCCTTCTAGCTTGCCAGTATAACAAAATAATTGTTCCCATAATAAGTATTCAGGCTGTTCTTAGAAATAATCCAAAATTAGGCACCAGAGACCAGCAGTTCCAACACACAAGCAGTTTAATGTTCAAACACAGCAAAAGGAACACACATCCACATGTAACAAATGCTGATAACACTTTCCCTTACGTTTTATGGGTATTTACGTTACGGGTATGCGACTCTTTCTACGTGGGTAAGATGGAAAGAAAGTTAAAACAAAGAATGTATGAACACGTATATGATTTAAGGAAGAAGAATGAGAATAACACCCTGTACAAACATCTTCAGTCATGTCCAAAAGCAGAGTATCAATTCTTTGTGATAGAGGTGGTCTCTATAGACCCCCGGGGTGGGCCCTAGGAGACCAGACTTGAATACAGGGAATTATATTGGCAATTAGTCATGGATGCTTGTAATAATTCAGGACTACATTATATGGTGTCTTTAAAACCTGTACTCAAGCTCAGGTCCACAAAATTGTAATATTTTTTGTACATTCATATTATTTCATCCTGGTCCATTTATTCAAGTGAATTCTTGATTTTATACACATTTACTTGTGGTTTACTATTTGCCCACTACATGGTGCTAGACTACTGTTTGATGTCATTGCATTCATTGCATTTTAAACACTTTTAAACAACATACTCGTGGAGCCTGAATGGCTAACTGAAAGCAGCAGTATTTTAGAGCTCCATATAACTAGTTAAAGAAGACAGGAAAAAATATTATTTTTTTCTTCAAAGTATAAAATCTTATAGATAAAGAACTAATTTACATCATTAGAAACTTTGGTGAAGTTTTACAAATAATTTTCTGTCAAAAAGCTTGGAGATATATTCACTTGTTAAAATGAGCAACTCAAAGAATTCTAACCAGGATGCTGCCTTAAAGAAGGAACTACAATTACCCTGCAGGAGTTGTCTTTGAAGATGGATGATTTTAAAGAGAACCTGGAAAAACAAGCAGTCAAAAACAGGCTGACACCCTCAAGGAAATGCTACAATACTAGACAAGGATAACAGGAATAGAGGTTTCTCTAAATGACTTAGAAAGCAGACTTATGGAAGATGAAACACAGAAAGAACTGCTTCTTAAACAAAACACTTGGTTGGTTAACAAAGTAGATGACTTGGAAAATAGGGAGAGGAGAAATAACATCAGGATTTTCGGATTACCTGAAAACACAGAAGGTGAGGATATTTTCTTTTTATCAAGCTGGATCCCTGACTTTTTTAAATTTAAAAGAAGGACTTTCCTTTGGCATTGAAAGGGCACACAGAGCTCTTGGGAAACCTGCCACTAACTCAAACTCTCCTCCTAGGTCAATAATAATCAAATTTCTTTCATACTTGGACAAGGAACTGATTTTAAAATCTGCTTGGAGGAAGGAACCTCTAAAATGCAAACAGAGCCTGATAAGATTTGATAACTATTCATCTAGAATAATGGAACAAAGGAAAAAAAGTGTGGCCAATGATAAAGTTTCTGAAACAAAATAACATCAAGGCACAACTTGCATATCCAGCTAAGATAAGAATACTGTATGTCAATAAGATGAGGACTTTTATTGACTTAGAGGAAGCCTCTTCATTTATTAAAACTAATAATGTGATTACTTTACCAGAAGATATGGATTGGATGTCACCTTTTCTCAAGAGAACAAAAGAAACAAATGTCTGGACAGATGTCAAAAAGAAGCAAAAGACTGATACTGTTACAACCAAATCTCTCAAAGCATCTACTATGATATGAATTGTTTCAACTCTACTTTAAAGGACCAATTTTACTGCTTGGAATTTTAAAACAAAGGTAACTAACTACTGGAATCTTTATATTTTTTGAAAATAGATGACACGAGAGTTTTCACATTACCTCAGGTATGTAAAACAGGGTACTCTTCTTTCACAGAAGGAGGGTTATATAGCACATAAAATATTTATACTTTAAATCAACATACATAGTGCATGTGTATTTTTCTCTTAATTTTCTCTTTTCTCTCTTCTCTCATTATTTATTTTAACTGCATCATCTCACTTTCTAAATTCTCTCTTATTTACTATACTAGTGTTGAGTCTTTCGGCTTTTCCCGGTTAGGGGTCGCCACAGTGGAACTCCGGTCCGCTAATGATTGGCAGTAGATTTTTACATGCCGAGTTGCTGGCCCTGATGCACAACCTTCAACGAAGGTATGTCCATTCACACGTCTCCACACAGAAGACACTCTAGCTGAGAATCGAACAGGACAACGTCTTACTGTGAGGCAACAACGCTACCGCAGCACCACCACCGCAGTTTTTATTTACTATACTAATATAGTCTGTAAATATTTAATAACTCACTATCTATACATAGATAAATCTTCTTTCAGCTTTTGTCTAAAATAATCTAGTTTTAAGGTAGACTAATTGGAATAGTGAACTTAATTAATTATTACAATATTTATTAGATTAATGATAGTCACTGTTATGCTTTTTGTGATTGGGGACATGTTCGTGATTAACTCTGAAATGTTCCATTCATGTACATATGTTCTTTGAATTATTTCCTTTTAGTATTAACAAATACATAAAAAACGAGGGAAAAATGTACTGTTTGTTAAGAGAAGTGAAGCTTTCTTCACATTCTATTTGTGTTGCCATAGCAACAGCATACAATTGCTGCAGTTTCTAAGGACAATGTGAATCTGCGAAGTGCATTTAGCCTCACAGATAACAAATAAGAAAAAGTAATGTTTAGTAATTAAAATGAAAAACAACCTAAACAAGGTCAAATAAATACATAATAGGATTATTTGTAATATTTTATGATTTATCCTCATAGGATTACATATTCCTGGAAACACAACTGAAACATTCCCAAACTACATGTGCACTGAAATGTAGCTGCTTGATTAAAAAGTATTACTCACTTTAACATGTTGATTTCACAAGCTGTCTGCACTGTAAACATTACATTTTATGTGTTACTTGAAATTATCAGTCTCTAGAGCATATGAAAAGATACATATTACTTTTTGCAACATGTTATCTTTGCACTTACCTCACATTCTGTACAAACTCACTTGGTAACTGATAGCTATTCATTTAAAATATCTGCTTAAATATTAAATGTGCCCTTGAAATGCTATTAACATTTTGACAAAATATAATCTGAACTGTAAAATGAATGACTTGAAAGAAGTGAAGTAATGCATAGATTTCAAAAACAGTTCTTGAAACTACAGTAAAAGTAAAAATATATATTCACAAGGAAGTATTGAAATGTTTTAGTCTTCCAGTTAAAATAGCTTACTGTCAACATTTTGCAATATCAGAATGTTTGAAGAGCTAGGAAATTACTATTCTTTGTCATTATAATGATTATTAGACAGATGTTAGACTCTGCTTAGCTTAATGAATTGCGACATATGTTTATGAGGAAAAGTGGACTCAATTACTCACATTGGACTACAAATTCCTGGAAACTCAACTGAAATGTCCCCAAATTACTTATGAATTTAAATGAAACTGCCTGATTAATAAGTATAATTTACTTTAACAACCTGAATCCATAAGCTATCTGCTCTGTATGCTGCATTATATATGTCACTTGCATATGACAGTCTCTAGAGCACACGAAAAAATACATATTATTTTTGCAACATGCTATATTTGCACTAACCATACATTCTAAACTAAATCAATTGGCAACTGACAAGTTATTTGAAACATCAGTCTAAATATTAATTGTGCTCTTGAAATATTGTTGCTGTTTTGACAAAACAAAACCTGAACTGAAAAAGGAATGATTTGTAGAAGTAAAGTATTGTACATATTTCAAAGACAGCTATTGACACTACAATACAAGTAGAAATGTATACATGCAAGGAAAAATTGAAATGCTTTATACTTTCAGTTAAAATAGCTTATTGTTAATGTTTTGCTTTATCAGAAAATTTAAAGAGATAGGAAATTATTTCTAATTTGTCTTTATAATGTTTACTAAAGTGATGTTAGTCACTGACTTGTTTAATGGATTGCGAGTCATGTACAAGATGGACTACTGAATGTTATTTCTTTTTACCTATGTTTGCTGAATTTATTTTATTAGTACTGATTTAAAACACGGGAAAGAAAGGGAAGGGAAATCTCTGGTTTTGGTCAAGGGGGGAGAGGTTTAAGAGTATTCTAACTGCCCCGAGAACTTTTTAAGATGCTCTAAATACTATTTAATACTTACATAAGGTAAGTCTTGATTACCATATAGGCACCTTCACATTCATTCTAGACCTGATGTGATTACCCATTCTGGAAGCAGGAGGTGCCCTATGCAGGATGGGAATTGTCAGGCTGATCATAGTTCATTCTTAGACTCTGCTTTGTAAATCTATATATATGTAAAAGCACTGCACACTAGAATGCAGGGCGCCTCTACTCAGAGTCAGGATACCACTGACGACCCATGTCTTTTCTTAAGTGTAAGTTGAAGTTGGTGAGTTGAAGAGTGGGAAAGTAAAGGAAGACACTAAACCTACAGTAAATTCATATTTCATTGGTAATTACTCATTGTCTCCTGTAGAGTCCTTTTAGTCAAATTATTTTAGTAATAATCTATTTGTTGTTGGCTTATTTAGTGTATGCTCCTCTGTTGCATTTAATTTATCCAAAATGACATATCTGACATGTTTGGGATCTCTTAAGGGTAACTAAATATTGTATATTTTCTAAGTCAACATAATTGTTTACACTACTAACATTCCATCCTGATATATAAAATACTATAGAACAATAATAGAATATAGAATTTCATATCTCTTAAGAAAATTCTCCATATAATAATTTAAAATATGGAGCTCAGTTGATATTGTTGGTTAAAGGTATGAGTGATAATCCAACAGGTCTATCTTTATCTGTTGGACTAGGAATAACTTTCATTCCATTTTTAATGGGAAATTCATATTTACTTGTATTTGATACTTTAGAATTAATGTTTTATAGAAGTACTTTTTTAAAGCCTGACCAGAATTTTACCCTACTTATATTTAAAGAAGAAAGAACATTAAATTACACTCCCAAGTTGACACACATAAAAATAACATCCAATGTTATCAGAGAATATGATATAACTACTATAATCAAAATTAAAAAAAAAGAAGCAACATGTTTCTTCCAACAATAACTCTTATCATTAAATACTAATGGTTTAAATAATGCAAATAAAAGATCAAACTCACTAAAATATTTAAATCTAAATAAGGCACAAGTAGTACTTCTCCAGGAAACGCATTTTAAGACTAATGACAGCTTTATTTGGAACCCTAAGGACTATACGGTCCTTAGCTCAATCCTCCTATAGAACAAAGACAAAAGGAGTATCAATTCTCTGGAAGAAAAACATAATCACTCCAAAAGTTATTTATAAATATGAAGACAAAGAAGGTCTACTAGCATTTGTTATAATTAAATTTAATAATAGAATATGGACCTTAGCTAATCTATATTGGTTCCCAGGAATTGGAGCAGGAATGGTTAAAAAAACACCTAGATTTTATTTCCAACAATTATAAAGGAAATCTTATACTGGGAGGAGACTTTAATTGTACCTTAGAAGCTTCTGAAACCACCAAGAAGTCTTTTTGCATAGCAACTATTTCAAAATTCTTAAAAAAATGGATTGATTCATTTCATTTCATTTAATAGACACTTTTAAAGTAAAAGATGATAAGCCCTTATTATTTTCTTATAAAGACCACAGATTTGGAACACAAACCAGAATAGACAAATTATTCGTAGTTCAAGATTTACAAACAAAAATCCTAAACTTCTCAATAGTTCCATGCCCCTTCTCAGATCATGACTCTCGGATAATGAAGCTTCAAATAGAGTTTAAACCTTTAATCCTGTCAACTAGAATTCCATCATATATCACGAAAATTAAAGAATTCAGACCCTGGATGTTGTGTCAGAACTACAGTTATTTCTTGAAATGAATAATACAACAGAAATCAGTAGAGTCATGGTTTGGGACTCATTAAAAGCTTATTTATTTGGTAAAACCCTTAGCTGGTACAAAAACAGAGTTAGAGAGTGGGAATCTGAATTATTAGACTTGCAAACCAGACTCTTGACAGCAAAATCTAAAAAAAATCTGAACTGTCCAGAAGTCAAAAAAGAAATAGAGGAATTAAATAAAAAATATAATTAAATTCTAACACACAAAACTTGTCTAGCCTTAGAAAAATTTAAAATAAACTCATTAGCCACCTCCCCCAGATATCTACATAACTTATCTACAAGAATTAAAATACAATCTAAAGCAAATAACATTGGTAGTATACATCATGAAAAGAAAGGGGAAAAGTATCAGATACAGAGCATCCTTGAAGCATTTTGGTTCCATTATATGGAACACTTCAAAAAAGATTTAGATACCAACCAAATAAACTTAGATACAAACCTTATCAATATAAAAAAAAATTCCCAAAAACTTAAAACTAGACCTACAAAAACCTATATCCTACAAAGAAATTGTTGACAGGATAAAAGAAAGTAAATCTAACAAAGCTCCAGGGATAGATGGTATAATTACAGAAATTTACAAACTTTTTCCTTCAACAGTAATCTCCCTTTTTCATAAAACTTTGCTAGAAGTCCAGTCAGAAGCAAAAATACCACCCTCGTGGAAATATTCTCTCATAACACCAATTCTAAAAGATAATAAACCATTAGACCTTTGCACCTCATACAGACCTATACCATTACTGAATAATGATTACAAAATATTCATGTCAATCCTAGCTAACAGAATGAAAATCCCACTTTCAAACACAATTAATTATGATCAAACTGGATTTTTATATAACAGGCACACGCATGATAATATTAACAGGATACTTACTCTTATAGATTATGTGAATAAAGAAGATAGAGAAACACTTGTAATTGGATTAGACATAGAAAAAGCCTTTGATTCCCTCAACTGGGAATATCTATTTAAAACTTTAGCATTATTTGAATTTCCTCCTCCCTTCATCTTATTACTAAAAACATATATATTAATAACTTAGCCTACATTAAATTAAGCCCTTTCACCTCAGAATCTATCCACATAACAAAAGGTACTAAACAAGGATGCCCCCTTTCTCATATTTTTATTTGCTTTGGCTATAGAAATACTTGCAGAAATAATACGCAATAATCCAAGAATAAAACAAATAGAAGTCTATGACCAGTACATATCTAAAATAATGCTTTTTGGTGATGATATTTTATTAACCCTATCAAACTCCACAGAGTCATTAGGAGAGCTAGAAGTAGTAATGGAGATATTTTATAAGATTTCAGGTCTACACTTTAATAGATCAAAATTAAAATTTCTATTTTTAAATAAGAAAAAACAACTACAAGTTACAGATAAATTCATCATAGGAAAACAAGAACTTACGCTAAATTATTTAGGAATAGTGTTATGCAAAAATATAAATGAAACAATATTAATAAATTAGAAAAACATTATTGAAACAATAAATATATATATATATATATATATATATATATATATATATATATAGAAAAGTGGAACAAAATTACATTATGTTTTGAAGACAGATTGCAATTAATAAAAGTGGTCTTATTGCCAAAAATACTATATGTAGCATTAGCAATACAGTTAATTCCTGAAAGATGCATTCTTAATGAAATAAACTCATGTTTACTAACATTTTTATGGTATCCCAAAAAGAATAGAGTAGCTCTAACTCATCACATTAGACCCTGGAAACATGGGGGATTGAACTTCCCAGAAATAGAAACATTTATTTTATTTTTATTTATTTTACATTTGTTGACCGGGCTAGTCCAGCTGGATAATTTCCATTTTCAGTGGAGGCCCGGGGAGAAAAGCTCCACAATTAAAACAAGGTTAAACATTTAAGCAACAATGCATACATTTTAGTGTAGTAGAAAATACAGCGAAAAAAAACAGGTAAAAAACAAATAGCCTAAGCTATATATTCATATTTTTTTTTTTTTTTTTTTTTAAGAACAGTACAGTAATTAAACGTATATAAAAGCATCTGTGCTTAAAACTACAATTGACTGGATAAACCCAAATTATTTTGCCAACTGGAAAGAATTAACAATGGCTATATTAACAAATAAATTTAATCTGTTAATTTTTTTTTTTAATAGTAGACAAATCAAACAAACCCTGGTACATATTATGCATAAGTATACAATATAATATAACAAAACCTTCTAAAACAACACTGATTAATCATTACATCAATTCCTTTAGGAAACTTATCAATGCAAACATAGATCTAAAACTTTGTTTTGACTTTTTAACCCCATTTACCATCACTAAGAACTTTCCTCACAAAATATATAGGGAAACAACCTCCTGGGAACAAAATGGATTCTTATGCTGGTTTCAATGTGTAAATAAATTAAATGTTTTATATATACATATGATAAAAACTGCTTACAATATTCCAACACAGGACTGGTTAACCTTACAAAGAATTCTAATGTGCACTCAAGATTTATGCAGATTAATTAATAATTCCTCATTTAAAGATATTCCAAATCTAATAAGTTTTCTGTATGAATTTATATATAATAGTTGTGAAAAGAAAAATTCCATTTCAAATCTATATAAAGAGTTAACAACATATAAAACAATACCCAAACCATCATACTGGCAGTTCTTAACAAAAGGTCAGTCATTGCAGTTAACAGAAGAAATTAAAAGTAACATCTTACTATCACAGTTAATTACACCTCTAACACACAGTACTGGAAAATATTTAACTGGAAATTCTTACATAGAGCATTTTTAACACCAGATAGAATTAAAAAGATCAATACTACTACAATTGGTTTTTGCCGGAGGTGTGAAAAGTCAAATAAAGCAGACTGGATTTATATTTTTTATGAATGTAATAAAATTAAATCATATCGGAATGGAATCAATCATTTTTTTACACGCTTTATTTAATGAATCCTTTACCTTAACTAATAAGGTTACTTGATTATACTAAATGTAAATGAAGGTCCCTGCCCAAATAAGACAAATATGTATTTGTTATGGACAATACTTGCTATATCTAGGAAATGTGTAACCAGAAGGTGGAATTCAAATACACCCCCGACCTTGGAAGAATTCTACACTTTACTGAAGACAACTGCATTGATGGAAATAAAAATCAAAGAACTATAAATCTATCCCAGGCCATTGGTAAATAATACTTGGAAGAAAGTTATATCTTTGTTGGACGCTCTGCAATAATCAATATTGTATCTCTGATAACTGATCTGTTAATTCTATATTTAATAACATACAGTGTATATAACTGAAATTCAGACTATTGCAAATATTGTATATAGTTGTTTAAAATATTTAAAAATATTATGTAAATGTTATTTTAATTGAAAATAAAAAAACAACATACTTAATAAAAAAAAGTTATGTACTTACCATAACATTCCATGTGAGTTGTTCATCTCACCTTCATTCTTTACTGATGGGTTCAGAGCTGATCCTTCAGCTCTGAGTTGGCCAATTGCAAAGCTCGAGGCCTTCAAATAGCTCAAGGCTTTCAAATAGCTCAAGGCTTTCAAATAGCTTGAGGCCTTCAAATAGCTCGAGGCCAAGTCCCTATCCCATGATACACCTAGAATTTCCTCAGATCTTGTTTGCTGCTTATAATAATACCATATGTCATTCTTTCACTCCTAAGAAAGGATATAGAATGAGTAAGCAACCAGGATGGATCCAGCATCTTGGTCATCTAACAGCCCAGGAGGGAGGGTCGCAAGAATGAAGGCGAGATGAACAACTCACATGGAATGTTATGGTAAGAGAACAACTTCACATAAAGAAGTTATGTAATCTCGCCGTTCATTCTTTACTGATGGGTAGCATCCCAAACACCATCAATCTTGGGTGGCTCATGGGAGTATATTTCTCAGGACCATGGATCCAAAGGAGGCCCTGTCCCTGGAGGCCTTGTCAACTTTGTAATAAGTGATAAAGGTATGAGGTTTTGACCAAGTGGCTGCTGCGCAAATGTCATCAATAGGAAGTCTAGCAAAAAAGGCAGATGATGTAGAAACTGCTCTGGTTGAGTGAGCTTTAATTTTATGGTGCAAGGGCATATTGGCAGCTGAATAAGCAAAGGTGATACGATCAGATAACAATTTAGACAGAGTTGTTTTAGCCACTGGTCTATCCTTCCTAGATTCTGAAAATGAAACAAAAAGCTGGTCTGATTTTCTGAAATCTTTTGTTCTATCCAAATAAAATCTGAGCTGTGTGTGAACATCAAGTTGGTGCAGCATGTACTCTAAATTGTTTGAATGGTTGGGGAAGATGACTGGCAAATCAATAATTTGGTTGAGATTGGTTTCAGTGCAAACTTTGGGCAAGAATGAGGGTTTTGTTCTAAGTGAGACTCTGTCAGCATGGAATATCAAATAAGGAGGCTTGATGGATAAAGCCTGATCTGACACTGCAAGCAGAAGTAATAGATACTAAAAAGATGATTTTCCATGACAAAAATTTGAGATTACAAGAGGAAGATGGTTCAAATAGTGGAAGAATTATGTAGGAAAGCATAAAATTTAGATTCCATGGAGAATAGGGAGATTTTGCAGGTGGTCTAATATGAAAAGTCCCTTTGAGAAAGGCTTTGGATAACTTGTGAGACATGATATTCAATCCTTCAAATCCAAGATGAAAATTAGAAATAGCAGCCAGCTGAACACGAACTGTTGCTGCCGCAGCTCCTTTGTTAAAAATCAGTCAAAAACTCTAAAATGAAGGCCATAGGGGCTTGGTAAGGATCAATATTGTTTTAGAGGCCCATATAGAAAATGTTTCCATTTGCCAAGATATAGCTTCCTAGTAGATTTATGAGAGGATAAGAGGATTTGTTTTGTCTCATTGGAGAGGTTATGGACCCTGGCAGCCAAGCTGTCAGCTTCAGGGACTGCAGAGAGGGATGAAGTCCTCACCGATGAGTGCTTCAGAAGGTCCAGGACTGGGTCCAGATTCCAAGGGTCCTCGAGAAGATGAAGTCGATGGAAGGGGAACCAAATCTGACAAGGCCAATGAGGGGCTATTATAATGATGGTCCTTCCCAGAGTTTTTGCTTTCTGTAGAACCTTGGGTATCAATGGGATCGGTGGAGATGCATAGAGGAAACCCGGAGGCCAATCGTGTACGAGTGTGTCCCTTGGGGCTTCTCCCAAAGGGGGAATCAGGGCAAAGTAGCTTCTGCATTTTGTGCTCACATGACTGGCAAAAAGGTCACAGCAAGGCTGGCCCCACCTGTGGAATATCCTGTCCACTATTTCTTTCTTGAGGGACCACTCATGGGGCAACAAGATTGCCCTGCTCAGCTTGTCTGCTATCACGTTGGATTTCCCCAGGATGTGCATTGCCAACAAAAAGTGCTGAGTGGAAAGCCCACTGCCATACTCAGAGCCTTGCGACAAGACCTGGTTCCTCCTTGTTTGTTCAAATACCAGACCACCAACATGTCCATCTGAATTGCAATCATACCCAGAGGAAGAGAATCCTGAAAATACCGCAATGCCAAAAGTACTGCTCTCATCTCCAGGACATTGATATGCAGATGCGTCTCTTGATCGGTCCACGTGCCTTGGGCTGTCTTTCCCGGAAAATGCCCCCCCACCCTATCAGGGAAGCATCTGTGGTCACTGTGGCTGCTGGAGGGGGTAGCACAAATAGGCGTCCTATCATGACATGAAGTGAGGTCAACCACCACTGAAGATCCTTTTTGCAGGAATTTGTGATCATTATCGTGAGAGACATGGGAAGATCTTGGTACGACCATTGAGTGAACAGCAGCCATTGTAGTATTTGCATGTGCATATGAGCTAGTGGTATGTTTTGAATTGCTTCTGCCATCATGCCTAACAAGTTCAGAACTTCTGATGCTGGTGCTCTGTCTTTGGATATCAGAACACTGACATGCTGATGAAGAAGAAAGACTCTTTCTATTGGAAGCCTTAGTGTGGTGGTGGTGGTGTCCAGTTCTGCTCTGATAAAAATGATATGCTGCAATGGTGACAAGGCAGATTTTTCTGAGTTGATTGTAATGCCCAGTTGATTGCAGAGTGACAGAGTGGACTCCCTGGCCTGAATGAGTTGATGCCTGGTGGTGGCGGTAAGGAGCCAATAGTCTGGGTACGGAAGCACCTAGAATCCTAGACACCTCAGGTGAGCCATGACCACTGCCATGCATTTGGTGAACACTATGGGGGCTGTAGTGAGACGAAAGGGCAGGACTCAAAACAGGTAATGATTGACTCCCAGCCAGAAGCGCAGATGATCCCTGGATGGCCTGGCCATTTTTATGTGGTAGTATGCATCCTTGAGATCTATCGAGCACATACAACTGTCTTTCCCTAAGAAGGGAAGTTTAGACTGAAGTGTGACTGTCTGGAACTTCTCTTTCTTTACATATGTGTTCAGTCTGCTGAGGTCCAATATGGGTCTCCAGTCCCCTACCTTTTTTGGAACCAAAAAGAATCTTGAGTAAGTTCCGGATCCTGTCTGGTCTGCTGGGATTGATTGGATGACTCTCTTTCTTAGCAACGCTTGGACCTCTATTGTTGCCTGTTCCCTGTAACTGGGTGGAATGTCTGGGATTTTTCTTATGGGTGCAGAGGATGTGGTGAATGGGATGAAGTATCCTCTGGAAATGATACTTGTACCCAGCTGTCTTTTGTTATTTTGAGCCAGGCATCTGGATACAAAGATAAGTGACCCCCGACTGTCTCCGGAGCAGGACAATCAGGCCTCCTTTCAGGAGCACTGGTAGGGCTTCCCACAGAAGTGATCTCTGTTGCCCTGGTGTTGTGGACCCCCCCCTCTGTCATGAGGGTGGCATCTTCCATTATTGCCCCTCCTCTGCCTCTGGAGGGTGATTCACCATGTGTTTCCTGAAAGGCTCCTTGGGCTTTTCGGAACCACATTTTTCCTCCCCTTTGACCCTTAGGGAAGGGTCGGATGGGGTGGAAAAATGGATCCTGATGGCAGACAGTCTTTCCATTCTGTTCACACCTGGTTAAGGTTTCCTTCACTTTAGGTCTGCAAAGGGATGAGCCATCAAAGGGAGTATTCACGAAGAATGACTTGAAGGGCTCAGTGAATGAACACAAGTGCATCCAGGAGTGTCTCCTAAGAGCAACTTCTGTACTCACTGCCCTACTCATTCCATCAGCTGCATATGAGATGAGGCGCATGGATGAGTTTACTACAGAATTGAGGGTAGCAAGCTAGGTGTCAACTTTGTCAGTAGCTCCTGCAGCTACTGTACCCTGAAGATTATCTCCTAGCTCTTTAAGGAGATCTCTTTGTAACCTGGTAAAATGGGTTAAATAGTTGAATGAACGAAGAGTAAAAATCGCTGGACTAAACATGCGCTTCCCATATCTATTCATGATCCTGGAGTATCTGTTAGGAGGATGGATAGACGAGGAGGTTTCAGACATTTCCTTTTTAGTGACTGCTGCTGCCACCACCATGGCATCAACTGGAACACCTTTTGTTAAGAAAGATTTGACGGGGCAGAAATGAATTTATTAGGCCTCCTAGGGACAGGCTCCATAGTACCTGGAGACTCCCATGTCCTTCATGAGACCAGTTGCACCAGCTCATCAAAGGGCGGAGACACCCAAGAGGTGGAGGACTGAGACCCAAAAGCCTTCAGGAGAACTGACTCATCCTCAGTAGGGCTTTTGGACTGCCAGTCATCCCTCTGCCTAAGGATTTCAAGTATCTCAGTGAATGCGATATCTTCAGAGGGGGACCGTGGGGAACCTTCTGACTCATCAAAGTCAATATCTGATGTTAGAAACTCCAGGGGGGGGGGAGTCTAGATGTTTCGTCTTACACAATCTCTTCCTGGGAACCTCATCAGTGAGAGCTTCTGGTGAGGTCTCGGTAGAGCAAGGGGCATCCAATGGGGCTTCCTGAGGCTCTGGGTCTCTACGCTTGGTCAGGATGTGTGAGGCAGAAGCAGACACATGTGCTTTAGGGGAGGAGGAAGCCAGACCTGAGGTCAAGGATGTCTTAGGAGACATGACTCTCCTCATGGCATCAAAAGCATCTCTGCTCCAATGCGAGGGAACCAACGGAGCCAAAGAAACAGTTGATCCCCCCAGCATCAGGACAGTGGTCTCTGAACCAGAGGTAGGAGCCAAGCTCATCCGAGCCGAAGCCCCGAGAGGCAGAGTCGGAACCAAGTCAGTCCGACTATCCTCCTCAGACCTGACCAGAGAGTGTCAGCTCCTAGAGTCCTCGATTGGCACCGAGGACGTCAGAGTGCACGGAGCCAAAGATACTGGAGCAAATGTTGGCTCTAAGGGTTCCACTATCAACAGACTCCTCAGGCTCTGAAGGACCAGCATGGCTCAGAGGAGGAATAGTTTGAGCTGGTGCAAGGGTCTTCGGCTCCAAAGCCATTTGGGTCGAAGCCGATAAAATATTTGCCAAGGCCGGTGCCATTAATAGCTTCTGCACCACACGATCCACATCCAGATCTGAGAGGCTGATAGAGGACCAAGAAGAGTGCACCGAAGGTGGTACCGACTGTAGTAATGGACTCTTAGGAGCTTCGGATACCGGTTCCAAGACTGGGGACAGGCTCCGAAAAGAAGAGGCTGTCGGTTCCAATGGCAGTGGAGACGAAGTCGAAAATTTCTTTGACTTCTTAGAGTCTGAAGTCTTAGAAGACTTTGAGGACTTGCTAGATCCATT